>NW_026526743.1:28600836-28870836 GCF_024362965.1 Panthera pardus
CTCCGCACGGTCCGTGCAGATGCGGGGCTCCAGCTCACAAACCGTGAGATCATGACCTGAGCCAAAACCAAGAGTCAGCCGCTCAACCACCTGAGCCATCCAGGTGCCCCTATTTTTTTAAAGATTAAAAAAAATTTTTTTTTAACATTTATTTATTTTTGAGAGACAGAGACAGAGCATGAGTGGAGGAGGGGCAGAGAGAGAGGGAACCACAATCCGAAGCAGGCTCCAGGCTCTGAGCTGTCAGCACAGACGGGGGGCCTGAACTCACGAACTGTGAGCCGAAGTCAGACGCTTAACTGAGCCCCCCAGGTGCCCCTGAAGATTTTATTTTTAAGTAATCTCTACATCCAACATGGGGCTCGAACTCATGACCCTGAGATCAAGAGACATACGCTGTACCAACTGAGCCAGCCAGGCACCCAAGTCCCTGTTATTAATATCTGACACATGATAATACTTTGAAAAATGTTTGGAAAGTCAATGACTCTAAATTGAAGTATAAGTTGGAATAGAATTTAACATGTCTGAGACAAATTAGAAAAAAGATGACTGAAACATTAGCTCAGATGGAGCGAGGAGCTGGGCCGCCACTTTGGCACAGAGATCCAAAATCAGAAGGGTGCAAGTAACCTTACCTCCTTCTTCCCAAGATCTGAGGGAGCTGTAAGGGGCACATGGGGACGAGACTCTAGTCTGCGTTCCGGGCCCTGTGTCTGAATCCTCACACAGATTATGGCCTAGAGAGGGGTGGGGTTACAGCTTTTTCCCCCGCAAGTGGCCAGAGCCCATCCTGACTCCAGGGCTGAAGGCCTTCTGGAAAGGCCTGGCCTGGGGAGACCTGAGGTCATCTGGGGCCGGGGTGGGGGGCCCTCCTTCGGGGGGCAGCTCTTCTCCAGTTAGATGGAAGGAATTCTGGTCCATTCTCCAGGTGGCTCTGTGCAGTTGCCCAGTGAATGTCTCCCCAAGACCCTCTGTCCAACCTTACCTTATATGGTGGGAAACTGAGGCACAGAGCAAGGGCATGGCTTGAGTCTGCCAGAGCCTGCACACCTCATTTTCCTCTTCTCCCCTTAAGGAGACAGGCCTTCTATCCTGACCAATTGTGGGTCTGAATGCAAATTGTTTAGTATCTCTAGGCCTCAGTTTCCCCACCTCAGAAGTGTGGCCACAAGGCCTGTCCTGCTGACAAGAACACCAATGGTGAAGGACAGACTCTCTATATTCTGGCAGGTGCCCGGGCAAGGTGGTGAGTGGTCTCCATGTTTTCTTAGTGGACTCTGGGTCCACCCTGGGAAGCCCAGTGTTTCCTGTGGGCGCTCCTACGTACCTGCCTCAGCTCCTCTGTAAAGCGGGTGATGGCAAGCCTCAATGGCTCCAGCCCTTCCAGCCCTGCTGTCCTGATCAGGCAGCTGGCACCAGGTCAAAAGCAGGACACGATTTGCCCAGAGACCCTGTGAGAGCCCAGAAATAATGGCCTTGGCTGAACACGTCAATGAAGACCCGGGAAAGCTGAGCATGAACCCAGGGCTTTGAATAAAAATCAAATTCAGCAGGCAAAGCCAGTTCCCTTATGTTTTCTCTTATAGGGTTGGCTGGGAGTCACTATGAGAGGAGTGAGAAGGAGAAAGTCAGGCATTGGTGCATGTGCAAGGAGTCTTGGACAGCTTCCCGGTTCCTCTCCAGGCCTCAGTTTCCTCATCTGTGAAATGGGGAAAGCAGCCTGTCACTCCCAAAGCTCTGTGGGGACAACCACGCATGGGGTTCTCTGGGGGCTTCTCTCCCGTCCCCATCCCCTGTCTAGCAAAGATTTCTCGATTTTATAAGAAACCCTTGCAAATGCTGATGCCGGTGGCTTGGGGTCCTGTGCTTGGCTGAGGGGAGCAGAACAGCTTCCAAGCCCCCGCCCCGTCCAGCTGTGTGTGCAGCCATTCTCCTGCATCCCTCCCAGGCGCTGAGTACCACTCCTCCCTCCGAGGGCTGCCCCGTCCTATCCAGGCCTTCTTTTGCTGGCTACAGTGGGCCACCTTCAGAGCCCGTGCTGCCTCCCTGAGGAGCTGCAGAGGACTTTCCATCGGACTGAGGCTCCAATACAGCAGGGTAAAGCCCGACCCAGGGGACAGAAGGTCCTGGACGTTGGGTGGGCACACTCACTTTTGGCAATCTCCCAGGGGGACGGGTGGGGGTCCAGGGAGCCTGTAACAGCAGGTTTCCTGGTTCTTCCCATCAGAGAGTCCCTTCCGGCAGGCTTGGCGGTAGGCCCTGGCTTCTGCATTTTGCCCCAGTCCCCAAGGTCGCCTGGCACCACTTTCTGTGTGGTGACTTATTCTCCAGGCTCAAGACGGGCTGTAGAGGTACCTCAAAAGAATGGGGGTGATGGAGGGCTGGGGATCTGCTTCCTGTTCTACCCCAATGAGCTAAGGGGAGCCCCACACGTAGAGGCTCTGCCCCACACTGCCCCCAGCAGGTACTGGGGGAGGCCCATAGGAGGAGGGGGCTCAGGCCACAGGAGGGCAGAGCCCCACCGAGGTGGGGATCAAGCACTCACCTGAGGCCTCTGGTTCCTGTGTGGCTCCAGGGGGGGGGCCAGGAGGAGTGTCACATGGTCCCCTTCAGCTCTCCTCTGTTCTGGGCTCTAGCGAGGCTGCCGCATCTGAGTTCCCCCTTAGAAAACAGGAAATAGGCTGTGTGACCTACTCCTGGTAGCCCCAGCCCATTGGCTGATGACAGATAGTGTATTGAACCCCGCTGACAGGCAGCCCGGCGGGGAAGGGGCGAGCAGGACAAGGCGAGGCAGGGCCAGCCCTGAGGGCTCTACTTCTGAGGGATCTCGCTGGGCCTCACACAGCCTGCAGCGGGCTGGGCTGTCCCTCAGAGCCCCAGATAATCTCTGGCATTCAAGCAGCACTTCCCAATTAACATTCCTTGTTCTAGCCTATGAGCCAGGCCTGGTGGGGGCCACTGTGCCCCATTAACAGGTGGGGAAAGTGAGGCTTGGAGCACAGAGCTGGTGGGATGCAGGGCCAATGCCTGACATGGAAGGGAAATGGGGTAAACTCACAGTTCCGTCTGGGGCCTTCCTCTGGGCAAAGCTGCATCCGACACTCCCGACAGAAAGTACGGGGGAAGGCAGACCTGTGGCTGTGATGTGATTCATGGCCACTAGCACTTGTGGCCTCGAGGGCAAGAGACGGGGACAAAACCAAGAGAATAGAGCCTCACCAGTCCCCAAGGAGGCCACCACGTGTCTCTTCCCAGCTACGATCCCCTCCTTCCCCATTAGAAATCGTCACACTCCTAATTCTGAGGAGGGTCACTTCTTTGCTTTTCTTTGCAAATTTAGCACCTATGAATAGACCCCAAGACAATAGAGCTTCATTTTACCTACTTTGGAATTTTATGTAAATCGAGCCATGCGCCGCGCAGTTTGTCTGCTTTGGTGTTTTGCTTCCTTTATTCAACATGTCTGTGTATCGCAGTCATCCATTTGTGTGTGTGTAGCTGCAGCCTTTTCATTTTTTGTTGTTGTGTCGCTACATTATTTGAATAGCTCATTGTTTCTCTCTCTCTCTCTCTCTTTTTTATCTGTCAACACACATTGAGGGTTGTTTCTAGTTTGGGCCACTGTGGCCCGTGCGGCTGGGCATATTCTTGCACATTCACCCAAGTGCACACGCGCACGTGAGATGAAATCCCCGGGTTTTAGAGAACGAACAGCCGAAGAGCTTCATCTGGGCTGGATTATAGCAAACATGCCCCCAGTGGCTGTGTCTCTTTGTGCCCCCACCCGCCACCCGCAGGGCGCGCGAGTCCTAGGTCCATTGTCGCTCACTTCATGCGGTTGGTATATTTTTATTGCCATCATTCCAGTGGGTGGGGAGCGGGCTCTCATGGTTTTACAATGCATTTCCTAAGGAGAAGTGATGTGGAGCATCTTTTCATGGGATGATTTTCTACCCGTATAGCCTCCGTTCAAGTCCATTGCTTGTTTTTTTGTTTGTTTGTTTTTTTGTTTATTTTTTTGATTGGCTTATTTTCTGAGTGGTTTGTAGGTGTTCTTCATGAGTTCGTTTGGGTCTTTGTGCTTTCCAATATTCTTTCCCACCCTGCGGTTTGCATTGTACTCCCTAAAAATAGGGTGTTCGGGGGGGCGCTGGGGTCTCTCAGTCGGTTAAGTGCCCGACTTCAGCTTAGGACATGATCTTGCAGTCCGTGAGTTCAAGCCTCGCATCGGGCTCTGTGCTGATGGCTCAGAACCTGGAGCCTGCTTGAGATTCTATGTCTCCCTCTGTCTCTCTGCCCCTCCTCTGCTCATGCTCCGTCTCTCTGAAAAGTAAATAAACTTTAAAAAAATTAAAAAAAATAAAAATAGGGTGCTTGGATGAATAGAAGTTGCCAAGCTTAAAGTAGTCAACCCTATCAATCTTGGTTTTCACAGCCCATGTCGTACCTTAAGACCACAGAGATTTCTCTGTTACTGTTCTTTCTCGCTGCTTCTGCAACAACTTTGCCGGCCACTGTGAGGCTGAAACTGAGTTAACATGTGCAAAACACGTAGAACAGCGCTGGTCCCTCATAAGCACTGCACAAGTGCTGGCAGTTCCCACTGTTCTCAACACCTTTCCAGTTTGCCATTCTTCTCTGGGATTCTCTAATGCCCTTACAGTCGATTTTCACATATGGTGTGAGGTAGGGGACCCGGTGTTTTCTCCCTAAGTGTCTGCCTACTGGCCTTGTTTATTGAAGTGGTCATCCAATGCCACGGCACAGTCATGCTGTCATCGTTAAAAGAGAATGTCAGGGTCTTGGGACCTTGAGGGGAACACCCCAAACAGTGTGCTTCTGGCCTGCCGGCCGGTGAGAACCCATAACCCATTCACCTCCACCCCACACTGCCCTGCAGAGGGCCTGGCATGGCTGGAGATGCTGGCTCTATGTTGAGCGAGGCTGGAAGTCCCCCTCCCATCCTTTCCCTAGGTCCCTTCTGCAGCTTTCCAGTTTTCTCCCTGTCTCTATCTAGGCCTGGAGTCTTTGAGACACCGGTGTAGACTCTATGCCTCTCACCCAGCAGCCAGCGCATGGGGGGGATGGGTACGTGGAAGCTACTGCTTCCTCTTCTGGGGGTAGGAGGTGATCTTTGGAAACCCCCGATCATGCAGGGGTGTCTAGCTGGTGTGGGAAGGACCTAGATGGACCAGAGTGGCTATGGATGGCCACCTGCCAGGGCTTGGCTTTTCTTCGCAGCACAGAGCTGTGTATGGTAGGAGAGAACAGGCGAGGACAGGCAAGGCCCCGCTGACACGGGAGGCACAGGCTGGGTGTCCCTATGTTGCCAGGCTGAAACCACAGGGTGAGCGGTGGGCACCAAGAGGCCTCGGAGAGTCAGAAAGGGAAATGTTGGCATCTTTGAGTCTGGGTGTCTGTTCTAGAATTCAAATGGCTGGGACCTTTCAGTGACTTCCTCCTTCTCCTCCTGCCCCCAGCACAGTCAGAGTAAGTCCAGACTCCCTCGGGAGGCCTCCTGTCCAGCCGCCAGCTGCCTCCCTCACCTCACTCTTGGACTCGCCCGCCAGCCTGGGCTGCTTTCTATGCCTCCGCCTGCCTCACGGCCTGTGCTCACAGTCTCTTCAACCAGCAACGCCCTTCCCTTGGTTCTTTCCACAACTGGCTCTCTCTCATCCTGCAGCTTGGCTATCTGTGCTCGGTGTGGCCCTCCCCGGCCCCTCTGTTGACACCTATCATGGTTTTGCTTACTTGTTTACTTGTTCGCTGCCAGTCTCAAATGCCGCCACGACAGGGACCTTGCCTGGGTCAGCATTCTGTCCCCGTTGCCTACCACCGTACCTGCCCCAGAGCGGGTGCTCGGCAATCGTGTGGTGCGCTAGTGAGGGGATGAACGCAGAAGAAGTGCCGATTGGGCCCACGACTCACTGTGTGACCTGGGCAGGCCGCCGCCCCTCTCTGAATCTTGGTTTCCCCAATTGCAACATGAGACTAAGTCAAGGATCCTCCGAGCACCCCCAGGCAAATAGCTGAACGCTGCAAACGACCGCTCACCGCCACTCTGGGTGTCTTTCAAGCCTGAGACTCCAACGCTGCCACACTTCCTGTGTTACATTCAAGAATTGATCACTCACAGGTATGTCGCCACAAGGGTGGCAAAGAAAACCCAAACTGGCGAGGTGTGTTTGATCGTAGGTGATGCAAAACCTGGCCGTTGTCGATCTTGTTTTTCCACAGCTGGGGGTACACACATAAACCTTTTAAAACTCTCAAAGGTCCTGCTATGGTATGATCTAGCAAGCCCACTCCTGGGTATTTATCTGAAGACAGTGCAAACACGGGCTTGAAAAAATATTTGAACCCCCGTGTTCACCGCAGCATTAACTACAATGCCCGAGACATGGAAACAGCCTAGGTACCCACGATGGATGAATGTAAAGGAAATGTGATGTCTAGGTAGGATGGACTACTACTCAGCCACAAAAAAAGAATGACATCTTGCCATTTGCGACAATACGGGTGGACCTTTCACATGCCGCGTGAAATAAGCCAGACAACACTGCGCGAGCTCGCTTATATGTGGAATTAACAAGGGAAAAAAAAAAAAAGCTCCTGGATACAGACAATGGATTGGTGGTTACCAGAGCCGGGGGTTGGGAGGGTGGGTGAAATGAGTGAAGGGGGCCAGAAGGTACAAACTTCCAGTTATAACACAAATAAATCATGAGGTTGTAACGTACAGCCTGGCGACTGCAGGTAATAATACTGTAGTGTATATTTGAAAGTGGCTAAGAGAGTAGATCTTAAAAGTTTCTCATCACAAGAAAAACAAGTCTTTGTGTTCTGTGACTATTGTGTTCTGTGACTGGTCTTATTGGGGTATATATTATATATATGTATATATTATATATATATTATATATATATAAATATTATATTATTTCATAATATATACAAGCATTGAATCATTATGTTGCACACCTGAAACTAATCTTGATATAAAAAATTAAAAAAAAAACTCCCGAAGTTTCTTATTGGGATTTTAAAGTTTATTTATTTTTTTAGTAATCTCTACATCCACTGTGGGGCTTGAACTCATGACTAGGAGATCAGGAGTCACATGCTCCTCTGACTGAGCCCGCCAGGCACCCCAATACTGTGGGATTTAAAAAAAAAATTTTTTTAATGTTTATTTTTTTTTGAGACAGAGAGAGACAGAGCATGAACAGGGGAGGAGCAGAGAGCGAGGGAGACACAGAATCAGAAGCAGGCTCCAGGCTCTGAGCCATCAGCTCAGAGCCTGACGCGGGGCTCGAACTCACGGGCTGCGAGATTGTGACCTGAGCTGAAGTCGGACGCTTAACCGACTGAGCCACCCAGGCGCCACTGTGGGATTTTAAAACTGGGGCCACAGACAGAATACGCTGAGGGCACTGCTGTGGTTGTACAGAGATATAACAGATCATGAAGATTCACGCCTATACTTGCAAGAGATTTATATTTTAGGTCTTATTTTTAGGTCTTTGATCCATTTTGAATTAATTTTTGTATATATGAGGGAGGGTACCAAATTTATTCTTTTGCACGTGGCTATCCAATTTTCCCAGCGCCATTTGGTGAAAAGACATTTCCCCCTTAACTTGTCTTGGCATTCTTGTTGAAAGGCAACCTACTTTTGAAATTTAGCCATATGTTACGGGGTCTTACCAGGCTAAAAAGCATACCTCTGGAGCATCTTTTAAAAATAAATTTCTAGGGACGCCTGGGTGGCTCAGTCGGTTAAGCGGCTGACTTCGGCTCAGGTCATGATCTCACGGTCCGTGAGTTCGAGCCCCGCATCAGGCTCTGTGCTGACAGCTCAGAGCCTGGAGCCTGTTTCAGATTCTGTGTCTCCCTCTCTCTCTGCCCCTCCCCTGTTCATGCTCTGTCTCTGTCTGTCTCAAAAATAAATAAACGTTAAAAAAAAAATTTCTATTGATAATATAACAAGCGTAAAGGAAAATGCAAATATCATAGGTGTTTAGTTTGATCAGTTTTCACAGAGTATTCACACCCATGTAACCACCACTCAGATAAAAAATTAGAACATTACTAGCACCCTAGAAATCCCCTTTGTCCCCTGTCCAGGTCACAACCTCCAACCTCTTTCCCAGTTGTAACCTCTATCCTGGCTCCTATCACTGGCACTTAAGTTTTTCCTGCTTTTGAACTTTATACAAATGACATCAGACAGTATTAAGCTTTTGTATCCGGATTCTTTCACCCAACACGATGTTTATGAGACTGTGATTCTTGTGGACTATGGTAGTTCATTCATTTTCCTTGCTTATTAGAATTATGGTGTCATTTTTGGTACACTCACTTGACAAATATTTATTGCATTTTGGGTCCCGTTCTAGGCCCTGGGATAAGACAGGAGCCAAGACAGGTTTCTGTTGCCTTGGAGCTTGTGTTCTTTGGGGTGAGAGACTGACATCAAAGACAATAAATAAGGAAATATATACAGTACGTGGTATACAGGTAAGTGCACTCTAGAAAAATACAAAATAAAACAGGGAAAAGGATGCCGGGGGAGGGGCACAGTTGTACATAGGATGGTCAGGGAAGGCCTCACTGAGAAAGTCCCATTTAAATTAAAAAATTTTTCTTTAAATGTTTTATTTATTTCTGAGAGACAGAGACTGAACGTGAGCGAGGGAGGGGCAGAGAGAGAGGGAGACCCAGAATCCGAAGCAGGCTCCAGGCTCTGAGCTGTCAGCACAGAGCCTGACAAGGGGCTCGAACTCACAAGCAGTTGAGATCATGACCCGTGTCGAAGTCAGTCGCTTAACTGACTGAACCACCCAGGTGCCCCCTCTGAACATTTTTTTTAATGTTTATTTACTGTTCAGAGAGACAGGGTGCGAATGGGGGAGGGGAAGACAGAGACAGAGACATAGAATCTGAAGCAGGCTCCACGCTCTGAGCTGTCAGCATAGAGCCCGACCCAGGGCCCCAACTCACGGACCGTGAGATCATGACCTGAGCCGAAGTCGGACGCTCAACTGACTGAACCACCCAGGTGCCCCGGTAAGTTTCATTTAAGCAAAGGCCAATGGATAAAGAAATTGTGGTTTATATACACAATGGAGTACTACATGGCAATGAGGAAGAATGAAATATGGCCTTTTGTAGCAACATGGATGGAACTGGAGAGGGTTATGCTAAGTGAAATAAGCCATACAAAGACAGATACCATATGTTTTCACTCTTATGTGGATCCTGAGAAACTTAACAGAAGACCATGGGGGAGGGGAAGGGAGAGAAAAAAAAAAAAAAGAGGTTGGAGAGGGAGGGAGCCAAAACATAAGAGACTCCTAAAAACTGAGAACAAACTGAGGGTTGATGGGGGGTGTGGGGGGGGTGATGGGTACTGAGGAGGGCACCTGTTGGGATGAGCACTGGGTGTTGTATGGAAACCAATTTGACAATAAATTTCATATTTTTTTTTCAACGTTTTTTTTTTTTTTTATTTTTATTTTTGGGACAGAGAGAGACAGAGCATGAACGGGGGAGGGGCAGAGAGAGAGGGAGACACAGAATCAGAAACAGGCTCCAGGCTCCGAGCCATCAGCCCAGAGCCCGACGCGGGGCTCGAACTCACGGACCGCGAGATCGTGACCTGGCTGAAGTCAGCCGCTTAACCGACTGCGCCACCCAGGCGCCCCAATAAATTTCATATTTAAAAAAAGTAATAAAAAATAAAAATAAAAAAATAAGCAAAGGCCTGAAAGAGGTGAAGGAGGGAGCCATGTAGATTTCTAGAGGAAAAGCATTCCAGGTGGAAGGAATAGCAAATGCAAAGGCTGCAGGCCTTGCATATTCCAGGAACAGCCAGGAGACCAGTGTGGTCAGTGCAGAATGAATGAGGGGATAGCTTGGAGAGGGCACTGGGTGCAAACAGCATTTGTAAGGGCCTCCTGGCTCTTACTCTGAAATGGGCCTCATTGCGGGGGTTTTAGCAGAGAAGTGATATAATTGGACTCTAAAAATTTTTTTAGTTTATTTTTTATTTTTTTTTAACAGACTCGCTGCTGTTGCCGTGTTGAAGACTGTAGCTGGAAAATCATGGAGAAAGGCTGGGAGCTGTTGCCATAACCCAGGTGAGACACGATGGTGATTTGGACCTGGGTGGTCATGGTGGATATGGTAAGAAGTGGCTGCATTCTGAATATATTTTGAAGGTCAAGCTGGAAAGTTTGCTCCCAGGTTGGATATGGGGTATGAGAGAAGATGAGTCCGTTCAGTTTTTCAAGTTCAGTTGCTCTGTCAGTTTTCTCAAGTAATCTGCTATTACGGGGCATTAGGAAGCTTCCAGCTTTTCACTCTTACAGAGAAAATGGTGGCCAACCTTCCTCTAGATAGATCTGTGCCCCATCTGGAATGATTTCCCTGGGGTAGAGGCAGTCTGTCTAATAACTCAGCATCGCAGGTATTTACCTGGAGGCAGTGTGGTCCAGTGGGTAGAGCCACAACTTTGGTGCCAGACGCCTGGGGGGCAAATCTTGGTTCTTCTGTCACTGCTTGGATAGGTTAGTTAACGTTTCTGTGCCTCAGTTTCTCCCCCTATAAATTGGAAATCATAACCAATACCCAATAGCTGGGATGACTTGGGTTAATGTGTGTAAAGCCTGGCACACAGTAAGCGCCATGTGAATGTCCGTTATTTTCTTTTACGTTAAAAAATGTCCAAATACCAGTGTTTTAAAAGGAACGTTTATATTAATACCTTCAATGGAAAACCAGTGTCACCTGCTCAGACGAATAGGAAACCATACAGTAAAATAAATTTACTGTACTGGAAACAACAACAGTACCGTTAAATTCTGGTTAGGTATGGTGGCAGAACCAAGTAGAGCGGGCAGTGTTAGAGAGGCTCAAGCCCCATTAGTACCAAACAGAGCCGGCTTGCCTCAACTGAAACGGAAGGCTGGCAAGACAAAGGAAAAAGAGGAATTTAAATGCCCTGTCCACGCTCACCTGACAGGTAACCCATCACACTCTGGAAAACACTCTTCTGGGACTTCTCAATATTAAGGCCTTAGATGACTGTGGACACAAAGGGCGCATACCGGCTGAGACAGCTTTCTTAGCTTTTCCTGCCGCAGGATATCTGGGGCGGTGTGTCTGGAGGGGGCCTTGTCCTGAGAGCTCTCTGGTTCCCTGTTGTAGAAAGTTGGTTCACTGGGCACTTGCGGGGATGAGCACTGGGTGTGACACATAAGTGATGAATCACTAAATTCTACTCCTGAAACCATTATTACACTATGTGTTAACTAACTTGGATTTAAATTGAAAATTTTAAAAAAAGGAAAAAAAAAAAGAAAGAAAGACGGCTCACTCAGTAGGAGACACTTGGCGGGGGTCCCGTTCCTGCCCGCCCACCTGCCCAGTCCCGGTAGAGCTCTGAGCGCTCCGAGGTGGGAGCCGGCGGGAGGGTGGTGGGGGGGCGAGAGCCTGGACCGGAGGGGCGGGGCCCACCAGGCAGGGTGGGTGGGCAGGGCGCAGGGGCGGGGCGTCCGGACCGGAGGGGCGGGGCCCACCAGGCAGGGTGGGTGGGCAGGGCGCAGGGGCGGGGCGTCCGGACCGGAGGGGCGGGGCCCACCAGGCAGGGTGGGTGGGCAGGGCGCAGGGGCGGAGCGTCCCGGCTGGAGGGGCGGGGCCCGCCGGGTAGGGTGGTGAGGGAGAGTGCGGGGGGGTGGGGCACCCGGACCGGAGGGACGGGGCGAGCGGAAGGGGTGTACGAGTCAGAGCCTGGAGTTTTGGGCCAGACCGCGGGGAGGAACTGGGGCGCAGGTGACTGCGCGGTGAGTGTTCCCCGATCCGGCACCTGAGCGCGGGGAGGGGCTGGACGCCCAGAGTCCGGTCCCTCGGACTCGGACATCTGGCTTCCCAGCCGGACTTGGGGAGGCCTTGCCCTGGTTTTCCGCTCGGGTGTCCCGGCCACTAAATAGGAGGTAGAAGGAAAGGGGGCTTCTGGAGGTAGGGGAGCCCCCTGGCGGGCAGTGTCTACAGAGGATAGGGAGGTTTGGGGGGCGTGAGCAGAACTTCCGGGCCCCGGGCCCAGGAGCCTTTGCTGTCTGGAGAGAAGTTGTGTCTGGCCTTCCTGGTGGGTGTGGAGGGAGAACTTGCAGGATGAGAAGTCCTGAGGCGCAGGGCTGGCCTGGGAATTAGGAGGCCAGATTTCGGGTCTTAAAGGAGGCTACCCTCTCTCCGGGCCTCAGTTTCCCCGTCTTCAGCATGCCTGTGAGGGGGTGGGTGTAGGTGAGAGAGGGCCGGGGTGATCTCTAACCCTGCTTGGGGACTTGAAACTCTTAGGGGAGCCTTCTGCCTCCTCCCCTCCCTTGGTGGGTGTGGAGACCCCTGCTCATCCCCAGCCCTTCCCACCCAGGCCCCCACACCAGGGCCTGCCCAGCCTTACATCCTGTGTGCCTTCCGCCTTCTCCTTTAGTCCTCATGTTGGGGAGCAGCCATCTGGTCCTACTTGCTTTTGAGCAAACTAAAAAGCCTCCCCAAATCTTCTCTGGGAGGGCCTCCCCCATCTGGACCCCAGGCTGTGTGTCAGCTCTTGGCTTCTTCCCCTCTTTCTGAGCCCTTAGGCTTGTCCCTCTTGTGGCCTCCGTCTCCCCATGGGCTGGTCTTGTCTGCCTAGTCCTGTCCCCTTGGTAAAGACCAGAGTGACATTCCCATTGCCTCTGCTCTCAGATTCTCTTTGCCAATTTGGGATCTGAGGCTGGGAGGGACCCCTATCTGGCCCAGCCACCTCCCACTGAGTGCAAGATCCCTCTGCTGGGTACGCCCAGTGACAGTGACTTACGAGGTGCCCGTTCAGTGTCCTACGGCTCTTGTTCCAATTAGCTAAAATCTATGACTTGCAGATTTCCCCTGCTTGGTTCCACTTCTGCCTCCTGGAACCATGCAGAGTAAATGCATTCTTTTTTATTTTGAAAGAGAGAGAGAGGGAGAGAGAGAGAGAGAGAGAGAGAGAGAGAGAGAGAGAGACAGCGTGAGTTGGGGAGGGGCAGAGAGCGAGGGAAAGAGAGAATCCCAAGCAGACTCTGCCCTGTCAGCGCAGAGCCCTGTGCGGGGCTTGAACCCATGAACCACGAGATCATGACCTGAGCCGAAATCAAGAGTTGGATGCTTAACCAACTAAGCCACCCAGGCGCCCCAGAGTAAATTCATTCTTTTCTCCCTGCCCTCATGGAGTTGGTATTCTAGAAAGGAGGAGGACAGCAATCAAATAAGTACATACGTGATATGTCAGGCGGTGAGAGGTGCTGCGGAGAAAAACAAAGCAGGCATGGGGGATGAGGGCTGGGGTTGGGTATTGCAATTTTATATAGCATAATCAGGGAGGGCCTCCCTGAGGTGGTGACAATTGAGCAAAGCCTTGAAGGAGGTGAAGGGTGAGCTATGTGAATATCTGACGGGAAGGACAGTTCACCTATAGAGGGAAGAGCATGTGCAAAGGCCCTCAGGTAGAGGCATGCCTGGTGGGAGCAGGTCCAGCTTGTTCTGGGAACAAGGAAGAAGTCTGTGTGGCTGGAGCAGGGTGGGTGAGGTGCCCGTGGGGGATTAGTAGGACATGAGTACAGAGAGGTAAGGGGTGAGGAGGTGGGTGTCTGTTGCATGGGGCCTTGAAGGCCACTGTGAGGACTCTGGTTTTTACTCTGAGTGCATTGGGATCCACTGGAGGACTTTGAAGGCAGGAGTCACCTGCTCTGACTCAGGAGTTAGCAGACTAAGTCAGACTGTAGAGAGGTGAGGGCAGAAAGCGTGGAGTGGGGGGACGGCGAGGGGACCACTGTTGTCATTCTGGGAAGAGGCCCTGGGGGCTTGTACCCATGATATAGAGGCCGTGGGGAAATACCAGATTTTCCAATTTGAGGTATAGTTTGAAGGTAGAGTCAGGGAGATCTGGATGGGAGCGAAAGGTAGAGTCAAGGATGGGTCGGAGGTTTTTGGCTGGTGAGTCTGGAAATTTGGCCCTGCTGTCACCCGAGATGGGGGCTGTTTAGGGGATCTGGAGTGTTATGCTTTTTAAGTGTGAGATGCCCATTAGGCAGTCAGATAAGTTTAGTGGGGAGGTTGGAGCCAGGAAGAAAGTTGGGGGCTGGCATTTCAAGTCAGAAGAGCAGGTGAGCTCACCTAGGGAGGGAGACGCAACTCTGGGGCTCCCAGCATCAGGAACTAGCCAAGGAGACAGAAGGAGCAGCCGGTAGGATGGGAGGAGAAGTCAGAGTTGGGGGAGTGTTTCAAGGAGAGAGAGAGAGAGAGAGCATTCTGATAGATGCCTTTGCAGAGCTAGCCAGTCCAGAGCTGAGAGCCCAGCAATGTGCACGTCACTGGTGGCCATCTGGGGGGCCCAGGAGGACATGCCCAGAGGGCATGGGAGGGGAGGACTGGAGGAGAGCAGTACAGGCAAGAGACAAGGGCTCCTGCTTTGAAGGGAGTCACAGAATTGGGGTGGGAGCCGGCAGAGGAAGAGAAGGCTCTTATTCTCCTGATGGAGAGACTGCAGTCTGTGTGCGGGAGGGAAATGGTCTCCCAGAGAGAAGCTCGGGGAAGGGGGCAGAATACAAGAGGGTTGCAGGAGGGGCGGGGCTGGGTCCAAGGCCCCAGGGAAGGCCTGGGCCCCCCTGAGATAAAGGAGCCAAGGTTCCCTGGGCCTCCCTCCTTCTCTGGCCTGCATGGGCCCAGGGGGCTGAAATTTCAGCCCTTAAGCAAATCAGCGGGCTCAGAGGTCTGGAGAAAGTCGGCTGGCTGTGGTCTCAGGAAGGAAGGAGGTGTCAGGGCCTGGGCCTGGGCCCCGGGCCGGAGGGTCAGGGGAGGCCCACGTGGGTTGCCCCTTTTACTTGACTCTGTTTCATGCCTCTTTCTTTTCATGGGCCTCACCTTCCTCAAGAGAAGACTGTGAAGGACTCCAAACTTGCAGTAACTCAAGTAGAGAAGAAAAGACAGTAGAGAGTCTGAAGGGGAAGTCTGAACAGGTGATAAGGAGGCAAGAAGCTGGATTTTTGGGACGGTTTTTATGAAATAAGGGTTGACTGGTCATCTGTTTTCTCTTGCTCCCAATTTAAGCTAAAGCAGGAGAAACTTAAGTTGGACATGATGAAGAAATTCCTGAGCTGGCAGCAAGGCCAGGTTTTCCCCCCGGATATTTACAAGGATGTTACGAGAACAATGCCTGCTCAGAGGCAGGGGTCTGACCAAATTGGTCCTTGGGGATTCCGCCTGCTCTGAGGTTTCTGGAAGGAGGCCAGGGAAGAGTTGGGACTTTCCAGCTGCTGGTGGGGGACCAGAGCCCCAACCCTTAGGGCTGGGGCCTGTCTCTCCCTGCAGGTGTCCACAAATCCTTGATATCACCAGTTGGGTGTGTGTGGCTCAAGCATTGTTGGTATGTTTGGGAAGGGCCCCTGCTTGTCCCCTTGTGGGTGAGCACAGTTGTGGGTGTGTCTCAGGTCGGGGGGAGGGGGTCTGTCAGTGCAGGTCATGGTGGACGCACAGGGCTTTCCACCAGGATGGATGAAAATTACCTACTTCTGCACAGTGGCTTGGCCAGCTCTGGCCTCCAGACAATCCTTTCAGGATTTCCCCGGGAGCTGGGGTCTGTGGGGAAATCTAGACCCGCCGGTCCTGTGTCACTCAGCCTTTGCCTTCATGCCCAAGGCCTGCCCCCAGGGGACTTGGCCATGCCCACCAAGCCTAATGATCTCTGCAGGGGGAGAGGGTGACCCAGGCTCTCCCGAAGCAGAGAAGTGGGCTGCTGTTCATTCCCACGCATCCTCTGGGTAAGAGGATGTCAGCAAGGAATGTCAGGTCTCCTGTTTTCGATTCCTGGCTGCACACATACCCGCCAGGCATTGGGTCAGAGGGAGAGCGCCCACCCCATCTCTGGGCTGTTCCCAGAGGGAGGTGGTTCTTTGCCCCAGGTCCTGGACAGGTGTGGCGGCGGGTCTGGCGTTTCTACAGCTGAGAGCTGTGCCAGGGCCAAGCCCAGACCTCTTCCTACCTGTCCTGTTCTCTCCTTTCCCCGCGCCCCATCTCTACCCTCCTGACTCCTCTGCTTGGCAGTGGACACAGGGCGGAGGCCTGCTTGTCCAGAGAGATCTATTTCAGCTCCTGACTTACAGCAGCCGCTGCACGGGGGATGCCCTCGCAAGCTGCCAGAACTGCAGGTAACCTTGCTGCCTCAGTTTCCTCATGTGGAGCCCAAGGATTTCCATCCTAAGTGTTGGCAGCAGTCTGGGTTGGAGACGTCTCCTGTCCCTTCCTTTGGCTGGCATATGTGGACCGGCGTAGAATGTTCCAGCCCCTCCCCTTCCTCGGTGGAGTTTTGATTCATAAGCATTCCCCCCACCGTCCCCCGCGCCTCCCCGGGGCTCAGCCCTGTGCCAAGCTTATGGATGCCAGGATGAGTAAGACCCAGGCTTCTGCTTGGGCCAAGAAGGACGGGAGACACATAAACAGTAACGAGGAAAGTTGCAAAATCTCTAGGCACCTTGGCATCTGCTCCCTTGAGTATCTCAGAATGTCTCTGTTTTGTAAAAACAAGGAGGTGTTGCCCTTCCTTTTCCCTTTCCCTTTCCCTTTCACTTTCTCTGGGCACTGTACCAGTCCGCGTCCCTGGTCCCTGTGACAGTCGCACAATGGAGCCCGCTGAGAGATTTTCTCTGCTGCTTGGGGACCCTCCCAGGGCTTGGAGCTCAGAGAAATCTCTTCCCCTCAGATTCCCAGAACCCAGAGTCTGAAGGCGGAGCCCAGAGCAAGCCACTGACAGAGGCATGACAGCATGTAATGTGTGGTGCGGTGGCGGGAGTGAAAGGGAAGGGAGGGCCTGGGGGCAGTTGGGAAGGAGGCGGTGGTAAGTGGGGTCCGTGCTCTCCTAGGCTTTGAAATGACTTAGTTTGCGCTATGATTTTTGCTTCACCTGGGGCTGAGATTTTTTTTTAATGTTTGTTTATTTTTTAGAGAGAAAGAGAGACAGAGTGCTAGTGGGGGAGGGGCAGAGAGAGAGGGGGACACAGAATCTGAAGCAGGTTCCAGGCTCCGAGCTGTCAGCACAGAGCCTGATGCGGGGCTTGAACTTATCATAAATGGTGTGAGATAATGACCTGAGCTGAAGTCGGACACTTAACCACCTGAGCCACCCAGGTGCCCCTGAGATTGTTTTTTAAGTTTATTTATTTTGAAAGAGACAGACAGAGTAAGCACGCATGCGTGAGCAGGGGAGGGGCAGAGAGAGAGGGAGTCCCGAGCAGGCTCCGCTCTGTCAGCACAGAGCTCGATGCCAGGCTTGAACTCACGAACCCATGAGATCATGACCTGAGCCGAAATCGAGTAGGACATTTAACCGACTGAGCCACCCAGGTGTCCCTGGGTTGGGATCTTTATAGCAGTATTCTGTTCTGTCCCTTGGAATCGCAGTGGGTTACCTACCAGGCATGGGCTCGGGCCCCTGTGTGGAACCCAAATATGGAGGGGATTGAAGGCATGCTTTCTGGAATTGCACTGCTTACGTTCAAACCCCAGCCCCACCTCATCTGTCTGAATTCTTGTATAAGTCACTTGGCCTTCCCGCACCTCAATTTCTTCATCTGTAAAACGGGGCCGACATAGCATCTACTTCAGAGTGCTGACGAATTCACATGTGAAAGCATTTAGTATGGTGCCAGCATTTTGCCTGTGCTTAGTAGCTATTAGCTGTCATTGGAGAGAGTGCTGCTGTCCGCCTGAATCCAGCCGGCAGGGCATAGCCCTCTCCTAAGATCTCAAAGAGTGTTCATTTCCAGGTTCCTTGGGAACATTGCTCATAATATCAGCGCAAGCCTTACTAAACTTCTTAAGGCAGGGAGGAAGGCAGATGTGGAAACCAGGGGTCTTGATTTAACTCCTGGCTGCTTCGAACTCTCTGTGGGACCTTGGACCAATTTTTTGCCTTCTCTGGGCCCCAGTCTGTACATCTGTATAATGGAGAGTGTGGACTGGGTGATATCCGAGTAGATCTGTGGCCTCTCCGGACTTCGGGTGGGGCCGAATTGCCCCCTCCACTGCCCCCTGCCTGCCTCCAGAGGAGTCCTGTGCTGATCTCACTCTCCTTCCCAGGTTATGAGATGTGCACACAGGAGGCTCTCCAGGCGCAGAGGAGCCAGCTGGTGGAGCTGCTGGTCTCGGGGTCCCTGGAGGGCTTCGAGAGCATCCTGGACTGGCTGCTTTCCTGGGAAGTCCTCTCCTGGGAAGACTACGAGGGCCTCAGCCTCCTGGGCCAACCCCTCTCCCAGTTGGCCAGGCGCCTCCTGGACACTGTCTGGAATAAGGGTGCTTGGGGCTGTGAACAGCTCATTGCAGCTGTCCGGGAGGCCCAGACCGGCTGTCAGGCTCCGGAGCTTTCCTGCCGCTGGGATCCCCACTCACCCCACCCAGCGCATGACCTGCAGAGTCACCGGCCCGCCATCGTCAGGAGACTCTACAGCCACGTGGAGGGCGTGCTGGACCTGGCACAGGAGCGGGGTTTCATCAGCCGGTATGAATGTGATGAAATCAGGCTGCCTGTTTTCACGTCATCCCAGCGGGTAAGGCACTTCCGTTTTGGGCGATCAGAATTCATAGGAAAAGAGTGTTTAGTCACCGAGACTAAGTTGCCTTTGTGGAGTCAGCCCTCTGGGGAGAAAGGTGATGGGATGCTCCCTAACAAGGCAGCCAGGCAGGTAAAAGTTGTTCAGGGCCTGCTTTGTGCGACTTTGGGCTTCTCTCTGGGGACTCTCCATCCTTAATCTCCCCTGTCTCCTTTCCTCATCTGTAAAGCATCAGTAAAGCTCTCGGGAGAAGTCACTGAGTTCATGTGCATGATGCTTAGAACGGTGTCTACCAGATTCACTGCTCGTTTCCATTGGCTGCTCTCAGCTCTGTTCTCAATGCTATTCTGTACTCGTATGCTTTTTGGCTCTCTTGAATTAACAGCTCAACAGATCATGAAAATTCGTTGGATTGTATCTGTATTTAATAATTTTTACGTTGCACTTAGTACATCATTTAACTTAATAGTTAATCGTTAATTATTAGTAAGAGCCTGCTATGGACTAATGTAGCCTAAATGTCCACATTGGATTTCTGATATGGACTTGCATTGGCTCGTGGACCTTCAGAGCTGGGGTGCAACTCCCTCCGAGGATGCCATTCCACGAGACCAGAAAAGTGTCTTGGAAACTCTTTATTCACTTTTCCCCAGACAGTGACCCTCAGGGCTCTTGTGATACAGATGGAACAGTAGCTGACATCCCATTTTATATATTGGAAAATTGATGCCCAGAAAAGGGGTTTGGTGGCATGAGAGTGCCATGTTGGACCAAGTAACTTGACTCGTTTGTTCATTGTTAATTTATTCATTCATTTATTTGGCCAGAATATAGGTAGATGCCTATTATGTGCCAGATTCTTGAATCTTATTGGGCTCGATAAGCAGGCATTCAATAAATACTTGTTGACGAAGCACATGGATTATTGAATGAATTACAGCTAAATTGCAGCATTAGGATGGGCTGAATTGGGGGACTTTCTAGTTTTTATTTGACTATTTAAAAAAGTGTATTTGGCATTTAGGTAAGTGGTTGAGACTGATAGGATAAGCCAGTCTGTCCTCAAGACTGTTTTAAAGCTAGCTCAAGGTGGCTGAGTATTTACAGAGCAGATGTGATGTGGTCCCCTCTCGTTACTCCTTAGTTCACATGAAACCTACAATTGTCCCCTGAGTACTAGCTCCTTGATCCTGGCCCTGTGGGGATTACAGAAGACATGTTAGTTGTTGCACCTACCTTGGTGTCTTTTGTGATCTGTTGAGGGGATCAAATCAGCCCACACGGGAAGTTAAAGAATTGTGTCTTGTCATTTTTGATGGCGTGTTCAACAATGTGGTCTGGTCTGGATGCTCTGATGGGTTTAGTGAAGGTGGCCTCGGGTCTAGAGAAAACAGGGCACTAAGAGAGGAGGTAATTGGGTTGATGAAAAAAGAAAATAGGAGAACTCATGGGCCAAAGAAGAAATCATAATGGAAATCAGAAAATATTCGGAACCAAACAATAATGAGAACCTGGTTTATAAACATTTATGGGGGACAGTGAAAGCAGAACATTGAAGGAAATTTGTAACCTTAAATACCGATATTAGGAAAGAAGAAAGGCTGCATTTTAACAAGCCAAGAATCCATCTGAAGAAAGGGCTCTGTGGGCAGCAGAAGCAGGGAGGGCTGGGACTGAGCTGAGTAGCTGACAAGAGATCTGCAGGTGGTAGGAGTTTACAAAGGGACTGGGCTGCCTGAGGTTGAAGTTTTTAGAATCCAGTTCTCTCTGAGCCTGTTTTGAGCTCTGGAATGCTATTGTTCTCGAACTTGGTGGCTTTCCTCCAGTGGCTGCATTTCTGACAAGTGTGGGTGGCTCTTGTGGTGTGTCCCACTAACCTTATCTTCCCAATCCAGGACTGCCTTGTATACTCTCATATACTGACCTTATAATTTCCTGTAAAGAGGTGGTTGTCATAGATTGCAGGTTGGGGGCTGAAAAATGCTATGGAACAAATCAAAATGTAAGGTAAAGAACCATATCCTTAAATACCCAATGCTACTATTCACCGAGTGCCTACCATGTGCCGGGCACTGTCCTTAGCCTCTATATTTATTGTCTCTAAGCCACACTGCTACCTTCCAAGGGTGTAGTGTTGGCTATACTGTTTCTTAACAGTGAACACTACTACCCAAACTACCCATTTGAGAAGTGGCCCAGCTAGAGTTCAAATCCAGGCCTGACTGTCTCCAGAGCTTATGATCTTTACTCTCTGACATGAAATATGGGGCTTCGTGGTGTGAACTCGCACAGGTGAGCATAACAGTTGCTAGCAAACCTGAGGCTGTAATACCAGCTGTCCATCTGACTCGTGCACCTGCTAAGGTGGCTAGGGCCAGGGTGTCAGACTGAATCGCTTGACTCTTTTACAATATTAACTCCAACACCTTTAACTTGGGAAATGTAGCATGCCAACAGAGAAACGTATAATGCCCTATATGGTGGTATAAACATGTTCCCATTCACCCATGCGAAGGCATAGAATGTTACTAGTACTTTCCTCGATCGCAACCGCTAGCCTGACTTCTGTGTTAAATCAATTCTTTGCTTTTCTTTATAGTTTTAATACCTTATGCAATGATTCTCCGAGCAATGTGTTTTGTTTTGAAAAACACGTAGCAAGCACAAGCATAGCGGTGTCTGGAAAGGGTAGTGCTGCCTCACTTTCTTGGATGCAGGCTCCCAGGAGCAGGGATGCTGAACAGGGTCTCAGGGACATGGTCTGGCTTCACCTTCTCAAGTTTGTATGGGCTCCTGCTGAGAAGTCAGTGGGCAAAGTCATGAGTGAGTCCTGAGAAATATAGGATTCACTACAGCTGGAGGATCTGGTAGGGCAGATATGAGTCAGGGGCCGGATGTCCAGCAGGAATATGGTCAGAGGAAGTGGGCTCTCTGTGTGTTCGGTTGTAAGCTTGTCAACGGCTCTTCCAGCTCCCAGGAATAGGGCCAGGCCAAACACTTCTGTGGGGTGAAATGGGTGTCCTCAGCTGACCCAGGCAACAGAGGGCGAGAGAAAGAATGACATTAGCCTGTGGCGCAGACACACCAAATATAGACAAGGATTAGAGCCAGGCCTACCTGGACATTTAGGATATAATTACCCTCAACACATCTGAGTCTTGAGTCACACTGCTCCAATCTTCCTCGACTAGTGGTCTTCTGCTTGCAGTGCGGAGCCGTCATCCCAAGATTTCCCTTTATGGTCCTCTTGTGTTGGTTTTCCTAAATCCTGATTACTATGTCTTCCTTTTCATGGTTTGTTCTATTCTGGGAGATCAGGTCTCACCTCTGCTTTAAAATGAGTATATAGGAGTTAAATTTTAAGCTCTTCTATATCGCAGACTTTCCTCGTATTTGGTCAGTAATTTGGCTGGGTATAGAATTCTGGGTTGGTCATCATTTTTCTTCAGAATTTGAAGATGATCACTCCCTTATCTGCTGTCTTCCAGAGAAGAATTGCTAGAATTCCAAAACTATTTTATAGCTCGTTCTGGAAGCATGTAAAATTTTCTTTTGGCCCTTAACATTCTGAAATTTCACAATGATGTGCCTTAGTGTTTTTCCATTGTGCTGGACACTCAAGGGGCACTTTGAACCGAAAACTCATGTCTTTATTGTCTGGAAAATTTTCTTGGTTACTTCATTGGTGATTTCTTTCTGTTTTCTCTCTTCTCTCTTTATGGAACTACTATTTGAATTTTAGGACTCCTGGACTGATCCCCTAATTTTCTTCTCCTTCTTTTCTGTTTTCCATCTCTGTGTCCTTTTGTACTGCTTCCCCTATGATATCTTCAACTTATCTTTAAAACCTTGCATTTTTCATTTTTGCTATCACTTTTAATTTCCAAGAGCTATTTAAAAATGTTTCTTATTATAGCATCCTGTTTTTGTTTTACGGATGCAATTTCTTGTCTTACTTAAGGATCATGATGATACGGTGTGGGTTTTTTGGTGTTGTTGTTACTGTCATTGTTTGTTTGTTTTGTGGGGGGGGGGGGCAGATTTTATTTTTTCACCCTGCATCACCTTTTTATCCTACAAGTTGCTTTTCCCTTCTCCACTTATTTGGGCTCAGTCTCCCATAGTAGATGCTTTCTTTGGGCATATGATGATCCTTAGTTGTCTTCTCATGACTGAAATAGACTCTCTAAAACTTACTGGAAACTCAGAGGCTGCAGGTGATACTTGTCTACCTTGAGTTTCACTGTAGACATTTTGGGAAGTGGTTCTTTTTGTATCTTGAGACCTTTCCTAGGCTGGTCAAGTTACCAGTGTAGACGTCACAGACCTCCTGCCTGGAAGTAAAGGTCTGACCGCCAGAGTTGTGGGAACCCAGTGAGTAAGAGGGCTGAGGGCTGGGTGGTTATAGTGTTGGGGAGAGGTATCAGCATTCAATACTCATTTTGCACGTGGTCATTTAAACCTTCTTTTAGGGTATGACACCCACTTCCATTATTGTACCTGGTGCCTCCCAGTCCAGGGACCCTGTTTGAGCCTTTCCAGAATGCAAATCTCCGCACTTTGCCATGGCAGGGCAGGGACGGTTGCTGTTGACTTGGAGTGGGTAAAGGAAACTGGAGATCTATTTTATAAACAACTTTGACTTAGCCCTCCTTAATTTGACCATTTCCTTTGGTTCTCAAGGTACCTGATGCTTTTTTTTTTTTTTTTTACATGAAAAGATTTTTTAAAGTTCGTCATTTCTTTCTTTTTATTTATTTTTTTTGACAGAGAGATAGCAAGCAGGGAAGGGGCAGAGAGAGAGGGAGAAAAAGTCCCAAGCAGGCCCCACCCTGCCAGTGCAGAGCCCTATGCGGGGCTGGAACTCACGAACTGCAAGATCACGACCTGATCCAAAATCAAAAGTCAGATGCTTAACCGACTGAGCCACCCAAGTGTCCCTGTACCTGATGCTTTTAATTCCAGAGACCTTTATAGATTCTGAGATGTACATTGTGTGCTTTTCAACCTGCCCATTGTTGGATGAGGATTTGGCCTTCGGGGCTCTTCTAAGTCTATTACTATTTATTCATTTGGCAAGTCCTTAAGTTCATGCTCTGTGCCAGGCACTGTTCTAGGTGTTGAGGATATATCGGTGAACAAAACAGACAAAAACCCTTGTCCTGGAAATACTCACATTCCAGTGCAGGGAGACGGGCAATAAGCAAAAGGAGGAAATGGCAGAACATCCTGGGAGGTGATATGTGCTGTGGAAGAGAAGTAGAATGTGTCTGAGGGTTCAGAGTTACAGAGTTGCACCTGTAGGTGTGGGGGTGGGTGTAGATTAGGGGTTTTGTTTTGGGTATCTTAAGCCGGAGGTGTTTACGGAACATGTAAGTGGAGACAGCAGGGAGGTAGTTTGAGATGTGCCCAGCGAAGGTTCAGGGGAGCAGTTCGGGTTGGCGATGAAAATGTGGGAGGTCGTACTCAGAGATGGGATTTCAAGCCTCAGGGCTCCATGAAATCACCTCTCTTCCAAATGATTTGCAGCTTCCAGAACTGTTTTTCCTATCCTTGCAGGTTTATAGATTTATATCTTTTTTTTTTCTTTCCTTTTTTTATGTTATTCACTCTTACTCGGGGCCAGATTGGCTGTGTGTTCACTCTGCCACGTAATACCATGTCTTGCTGTTGTGGCTGTTTTACTGGCGTTTTATTGGGGTGGGGGGAGAGACGTCTATGAAATTGGAGTAATCCGCGGAAACCTTCACACACCCGTCCGTCGGCTTTCTGGAAAGACACCGACTTTTGCTTTCCCCACAGGCAAGAAGGCTGCTGGATCTTGCGACCGTGAAGGCGAATGGGTTGGCCGCCTTCCTTCTACGACATGTTCAGGAATTGCCAGTCCCGGTGGCCCTGCCTTTCAGTGGTATGTATATGTTCTTCTCAGTTCATCAGAAAGGGAAAGAAAGGCTGTACAGATTGAAGGTTAAGAGCGAAACTCCAGAGCGAGACATCCGTTAGATTTCTCCTCACTGGCTGTGCAGGCCTCCCTCAGGCTCAGTTTCCTGATTTCAAGGATAACACCACCACCGACTCACTGGGCTAGTGGGAAGATCGAAAGGGTTCCCATGTGTAATATTAGGGTTAGCTTTTATTCGTGAGCTGCACCATGAAAACTGGAGCTACCACGCGTTGACGCTAAAAACAGGTGTCCCATACTGGCCAAACTCTGATTATCTGCACAGAAAAGGAGACACTTTTGAGATAGGGCTGTTATCTCTTGATTTCTGCAGTCACTATCAGAAACCCCAGGACCGAGTGGACTTAGATAATGTGGTATCTCTCATTGCACACGTTCACCGACCCATCTCTGGAACGGGAGGGGGCTCGGATAACTCAGCTGCAACAGCTCAGGCGTCCTCCCGGGTGCTCTGTTTGCGACAGTCTTAAGAAATGGCTGTTATTTTTTCCACTTTACAGAGGTGAAAACTGGGGCAGGGAGGGCGAGTGACGGGCTGGGGAGCACAGTGCTCCGATTGGCCCTTGGTTAATGTGTGCCATTGACATCATCAAGCACAGCTGGCTTTCATGCGTTTTACCACTATGACATGGTGCAAGATCCCCCAGGGTGACAATTCCGAAGTTGATGATGGACATGTATTTGGGTTTAAAATGAGAGAGGGGAGCCTGGGTGGCTCAGTCGGTTAAGCGTCCGACTTCAGCTCAGGTCACGATCTCGCGGTCCGTGAGTTCGAGCCCCGCGTCGGGCTCTGGGCTGACGGCTCAGAGCCTGGAGCCTGCTTCCAATTCTGTGTCTCCCTCTCTCTCTGCCCCTCCCCCGTTCATGCTCTGTCTCTCTCTGTCTCAAAAATAAAATAAACGTTAAAAAAATTTTTTTAAATGAGAGATACCTTTTTTTTTTTTTTTTCCTTTCTCCCCCTGGAGAATTTTATATTGTTGGTGGCTGGAAAACCTGCCTTAGAAATCAGGGTATTAGAGGGGCGCCTGGGTGGCTCAGTCGGTTGAGCGTCTGACTTCGGCTCAGGTCACGATCTCACAGTTCTTGGGTTCGAGCCCCGCGTCGGGCTCTGTGCTGACAGCTCAGAGCCTGGAGCCTGCTTTAGGTTCTGGGTCTCCTCTTCCTCTGACCCTCCCCTGTTTGCGCTCTGTCTCTCTCTCTTTCAAAAATAAACATTAAAAAAAAAAAAAAAACGAAATCAGGATATTAGAGAAAAAGGTGTATATCTTCTGGTATTCGTTCAGGGCTCCTGGTATATCCAGAGGGCATTAAGAGCGGTGATAATCATCAGCTCTGGGAGCAGAAGAGGAGACACAAACACAGGGCATCTCCTTCGGATGCATAAATACAGCTTTGGTATTCCAAGGGTGCTCTGTGAGAATTTCTTGTTCCCTTCTGAGTTGAGAACAAATGGGCCAGTATTTGGTTGGGAGCAGTGAGGCCATGATGCTCTAAGGTCCCCCAACCCTGGGGCCTCTGGACCAGCACTTCCTCATTCCCTAAAAGGGAACTACCCCCTGACACAGGAAGTGGTTTGTTCGCATTGGCTACTGGGCTAATAAAGGAAAAGCAGCAGTCCTGTGGGCACACCCTGTGTTGCAGAGGGCCGGCGAAGAAGATGGGGAAGTGAGTCTTGATTAAAGAATCTCGTCCACATGCTTGACCCAGGCACCCTAGTGACGCTGAGACCATTCAGTGTCAGGTCCACTTAGATCATCCAGGATAATCTCCCCATCTCGGTGTCTTTAGTTCAGTCACATTTATCGAGTCCTTCTTAAATTTAATTTGATTTGTTTTAATTTATGTTTTTATTTGAGAGAGAGAGAGAGAGTGGGGGAGAGAGAGAATATCTCAGGCAGGCTCCATGCTTAGCAGGGCTCCATCCCATGACTCTGGGATCATGATCCGAGCTGAAATCAAGAGTTGGACGCTCAACCAACTGAGCCACCGAGGCACCCCCGGCTAGTCCCTTTTTTTTATTATTAAAAAAAAAAATTAGGGGTGCCTGGGTGGCTCAGTCGGTTAAGCGTCCGACTTCAGCTCAGGTCATGATCTCGCGGTCCGTGGGTTCGAGCCCCACGTCGGGCTCTGTGCTGACAGCTCAGAGCCTGGAGCCTGTTTCAGATTCTGTGTCTCCCTCTTTCTCTGACCCTCCCCTGTTCATACTCTCTCTTTCTCTCTGTCTCAACAATAAATAAATGTTAAAAAAAATGTTTAAAAAATTAATGTTTATTTATTTTTGAGAGAGAGAGAGAGATACAGAGCATGATGGGGGGGGGGGGTGGCGAGCAGAGAAAGAGGGAGACCCAGAATCTGAAGAAAGCTTCAGGCTCTGAGCTGTCAGCACAGATCCCGATGTGGGGCTCAAACCCCACGAACCGTGAGACCGTGACCCGAGCTGAAGGCGGACGCCCAACCGACTGAGCCACCCAGGTGCCCCTCTGGCTAGTCCCTTTTTAGCAAGTCCAGTAACGTGTTCGTAGATCATACGGATTAGGACATGGGTGCTGCTGGTGTGCCTACCAAATCCTTTAGTAATAATGATAATAAATACCATCTTCTGAGAATTTGTCATATGTCAGACATTCTTCCAAACTATTTTATCTCATTTCCTCCTGTAACAATCCTTCAAGGTGTGGATTGTCCCTAATTCTGGGGATAAGTATACTGAGGCCAGAAAGGTTGAGTGGCTTGTGCAAGCTAATGGTGGACCCAGCTTTCAAAGTCAGGTGTATCTGACTTTAGAAACTGCGCTCCTAGGCTCTTACACCGTTTGTCTTTAGAAAGACACAACCGAGGTTGAGTGGTGAAGGCTACCTGACCAGTATGGCGGGACAGGCATTGGAATGCCGGTCTTCTGATCCCAGCCCAATGCTCCTTCTAATCTACAGATCTTCCCGATGTCAGTAATAATAATACCACTCGCTAATATCCTTTGAGCATTTTGTGTTGGGCACTGAATGGAAGCACTTGACTTGAATTATCTTAATTGGTCCGTGTAAACCCTATAAGGTAGGGACCACCATTTTCCCCCTTCACAGGGGAGGAGACCCAGGTTAAGGAAGGTTACGTGACTATCATCAAAGCCCGTAGCTTGCAAGGGGACAGCCAGGACTGGCCCGCGCCGGCTAGTGTCTCCACACAGAACATCACATTCTCCCATGCACCTGCTCTGTCAGATGGCGTCTTCCCCACGATCCTGCCTCATTTGCCTCTTCTTCCAGATGCTGCGTGTGAGAAGTACATGTCCAAGCTGAGGACCACGCTATCTGCTCAGTCTCGTTTCCTGAGCACCTATGATGGGGCAGACAATCTTTGCCTGGAGGAAGTGTACACAGAGAATGTTCTGGAAATCCGGACAGAGCTGGGCGTGGCCGGCCCCCCACCGAAAAGCCCCGCCACCCTGGGCCTGGAGGAACTCTTCAGCACCTGTGGCCACCTCAACGACGACGCTGACACCGTGCTGGTGGTGGGCGAGGCGGGCAGCGGCAAGAGCACTTTGCTGCAGCGGGTGCACTTGCTGTGGGCCACGGGGCGCCACTTCCGGGAATTCCTCTTCGTCTTCCCATTCAGCTGCCGGCAGCTGCAGCGTGTGGCAAAGCCGCTGTCCGTGCAGACGCTGCTCTTTGAACACTGCTGTTGGCCCGACGTCGGCCGCCAGGACGTCTTCCAGTTCCTCCTTGACCACCCCAACCGCGTCCTCTTAACCTTCGACGGCTTCGACGAGTTCAGGTTCAGGTTCACGGATCGCGGCGAGCGCCACTGCTCTCCGACCGACCCCACGTCGGTCCAGAATCTGCTGTTCAACCTACTGCAGGGCAACCTGCTGAAGAACGCCCGCAAGGTGTTGACCAGCCGTCCGGACGCGGTGTCGGCTTTCCTCAGGAAGTACCTGCGCGTGGAACTCAACCTGAAGGGCTTCTCGGAAGAGGGCATCGAACTGTACCTGAGGAAGCGCCACCGCGAGCCGGGGGGGTGGCCGACCGCCTCATCCGCATGCTCCGAGCGACCTCAGCCCTGCACGGCTTGTGCCACCTTCCCGTCATCACGTGGATGGTGTCCAAATGCCACCAGGAACTGTTGCTGCAGGGCGGGGGGGTCCCCAAGGACCACCACGGATATGTACGTGCTGATCGTGCAGCATTTTCTGCTGCGCGCCTCCCCGCCCGACGCGGCCCCCCGCAGCCCGGGGTCCGGGCTGCTTCGAGGCAGGCTCCCCGCCCTTCTGCACCTCGGCTGGCTGGCCCTCTGGGGCCTGGGCATGTGCTGCTACGTGTTCTCCTCCAGGCAGCTCCAGGCGGCACACGTCGACGGCGACGACGTCTCTCTCGGCTTCCTGGTGCGCGCCAAGAGCGTCGCGCCCGGGAGCGTCGCCCCCCTGGAATTCCTGCACATCACCTTCCAGTGCTTCTTCGCCGCCTTCTACCTCGTGCTCAGCGCCGACGTGCCACCGTCCTCGCTCAGACGCCTCTTCCGCTGTCACACGCCGGGCGGCTCGCTCCTGGCCAGGCTGCTGCCCGCGGCGTGCGTGCGGCGCCCGGGGCGCGAGGAGGGGCGGCGTGGCGGCGTTGCTCCAGGAGGCCGAGCCGCACAACCTCCAGATCACGGCGGCCTTCCTGGCGGGGCTGCTGTCCCGGGAGCACAGGGGCCTGCTGGCCGAGGGCCAGGCGTCTGAGAAGGCCCTGCTCCGGCGCCGGGGTCTGCGCCCGGTGGTGTCTGTCGCGCAGCCTCCACAAGCACTTTCACGCCATCCCCCCGGCCGTGCCCGGGGGAGGCCAAGAGCATGCACGCCATGCCCGGGTTCGTCTGGCTCAGCCGGAGCCTGTACGAGATGCAGGAGGAGCGACTGGCGCGGGAGGCCGTGCGAGGCCTGAAGGTCGGGCACCTCAAGCTGACCTTTTGCGGCGTGGGCCCCGCGGAATGTGCCGCCCTGGCGTTTGTGCTGCGGCACCTGCGGCGGCCCGTGGCCCTGCAGCTGGACCACAACTCTGTAGGTGACGTTGGTGTGGAGCAGCTGCTGCCTTGTCTCGACGTGTGCAAGGCTCTTTAGTGAGTGTTGCTGGGCGCTGCCCGCTGTGCACGGGTTGGCGGGGGGGGGGGGGGGGGGGGGGGGGGCGGGGGGGGAGGGATGCCACCCCGGAGATGCCGGTGTGGGGAGCACCAGGCTGGGACCCAGGAGTCGGGGCCCAGCGCCAGCTCCGCCACGCCTTCTGTGCAACCCCCAGCCCAGCCCCTTCCTGGTCCGAGCCTTCGTTACAACGTAGGAGAATGACAGCCGTGCTTATTGAATGTCCTGGGTGTCAGGCACTGTGTTACACGCTTCCTGGAATTAATTCCTTTAATCTCCGTGACCACCCTGGGCTGTAGGCAGGGACGTTATTATTCCCCTTATCCTCAAAATTTTTTAATGTTTACTAATTTTTGAGAGAGAGAGAGAGAGAGAGCATGAGCGGGGGACTGATAGAGGGTCTGAAGCAGGCTGTGTGATCCAAGACTCAGCTCACGAACTGTGAGATCGTGACCTAAGCTGAAGTTGGACGCTCAACCCCCTGAGCCACCCAGACGCTCCCCATTATCCTCAAATCGAGGCTCAGAGAAGCAAAGTGACTGGTCTCGAGTGACCCAGGAAATGGTAGAGCTGGGGTTCACAGATCACACCTTTCCGGGGACAGGTCTGTGCTCCCCACAAGCAGCCTATCTATGGACAGCGTTCAGGGGCTCCATGAGAACCTTGAAGTGATGTGCAAAGTTTTGTGTGCTAAGTGTCTGTATTAGGAACGAGCCGAAATTTAGAAGTGACTTGTGCCCCATGAGAGATTTTAAAATCCCAATGAGATGAGGATTTCATGATCCGAGAGCTGGAAAGTGGCCACGGACTGCCACCTGCCCTCGTAGCCCGCATGCTGTGCAGGGTCCAGATGAGATTTTCGCCACCACCCGTACTGCTCCCAGCACCCTCCCCCCGCCCCCTCTGAGGGCGGGAGCTTTCCCCCTTGGGAATGTCTGTTCCAGCACCCGTGGGCCAGGTGAGAGCAGAGGGCATGCCCAGGTCTCGTGGCCAGCGTTCTGCAGACTCCCCAACTTCTCTTCCGTCCTTGAAAGGGGATATCCTGTGCCCTGTTTAAAACCGCTGAAAAAGCAGAAGGTAGCTTCAAGTTAAAAATCGACTCACGGCCTTCCAGGGCTTTTGGTCTATCCCAGGTGACTTTATTTGCCCCGAAGCAAGGGACAAGCCTCTCCTTGAATATATTATGATGGCCTACTTCCTCTGGGCTACAGCATTAAGACTTTTTTTTTCTCTTTGGAGCAAACATATGGATATCTCTTAGAAATTGTAGGGTGGCCTGTGTTATCCTTTCCATAGGGACCATGGTCATAAGTTTGTTCGCATAATGTAATAATAATATAACGTTAGCATATTTTATGCAGCTCACGTGTGCATTATAGGTAATGTATGTTGTGAATATATCAGGAGGAAACAGATGACACATTGAAATTGGGTGGTTTGCGGACTGTTTAGAAGGGACTGGGCAGCAGTTAGGAAGAGCGAGAAGGGAAAGTGCAGGGTCCTGGGGCCAGTGACTGTGGCGGTGGGGGTGGGGACGGGGCTGTCACCGTCCTCAAGCCTGGAGGGGCAGGGCTGGGGGAGAGGTGTGGAGAAGGCTGCCTGATAGAAACTGAGGCTACAGAAAGCTGGAAGGGTGGGGTCTGGGGGAATAAACCCTGGCTCTTCCTCCCCTTCTTGCTCTTGCCTTGACCCCCAGACAGAAAGCCAACACAGGGTGCCTGCTGCTGTAGTCCATGGGCATCAGCCCCTCAGGACCGAGAGCCAGGTAGAAAGAGGAAAGCGGATCTGGCCAGGGAAATGGAAAGATGGCCAGCACAATACTCGATCTCCCCAGGAAGGAGGAACCGCCATATTTTCACTCAAGAAGTCCGAGACCTATCTGTGGGAGTCATTTACCTGATAGAATTATGAGTCCATTCTTGTGGATACTGAGCCCATAGTTCTCAAAGGGGTCCTCGAGCCCTGGGAGGTCAGGAACCGCTGGCTGGGATGATCCTTCTAGACCAGTCCATCCCTAGAATGAATGGATCCTCTCTCCTCAGGAAAGCCTTGCCACTCCCAGGATGTGTCCAAGGGCTGAGGGGGGGGCTAGAGGTCTCTCTCCGTTTTCGGAGGAAGATGAGGATGCTCATCTTCCATGCTCAGCCTAGAGGTGCAGAGAAGCATGTAGAAATGCAGATTCGGAAGCCTACCCCCAGCGATTCTCGCTCCCTCGGTCGGGGCGGGGGGGGGGGTGCGTCCAGGGATCGATGTTTTCTAACTGACATCCCTGGTGATACTGCTCCAAGGAGTCCAGAGCCACCCTGTGAAAACAGCTGGTCTGTGGGAACCAGCTTGATTTTCCATGAGCAATAAAAGACCTTGACTAAGTTCTACTGCTCTTTACTCTCCACACAGAAATTGCCAGCATTATGTGGGAGGGGAAATGATCTGGAGGTCAGGTATTTCCTGTGTGTGTGTGTGTGTGTGTGTGTGTGTGTGTGTGAGAGAGAGAGAGAGAGAGAGAGAGAGAGAGAGAGACAGAGAGACAGAGAGACAGAGACAGACAGAGAGAGACAGAGGCTGGCGAGGTGCTCCTCTCCCCCAGAGCCATACTGTATCTCTCCCACTTGAAATGTTTCCATGCCAACAGAAACAAACCCTCAGCCTCCAGGAAGCCTGTCTACAAAGTGCCCCCATATAGCTTTCTTTAGGCCCTGGATCTGACTCTAGGGTTCTGGCTTTCAAAATTTTTTGGCTGCAGGGGGCCTTGGGACAGAGGCGTACAAGGTCATGCTTAACGGTGGGCTTTAAAGAGCCAGACCGCCTGGGGCCCAGATCCTTTAGGTGCTGTGCAGCCTTGGCAAAGTCACTTCACTTGTCTGTGCCTCAACTGCCTTCCCTCTAACGGACATCATAATGGTACCTACGTCGTGGGCTTTTGTGAGGATTAAACACCTTTACTATTGGGAAGCGCTTGGGTCGGTGCTGGCACATCAGATGCCCCATGTGTGCGAGCAGCCGTGATTACAGCTACCTTCTGCCTGCGCCAGGCACTCACAGGGCTTTGTGTGTGCTGTCTCTTTAAATCCTCTCTCAGCCAGGTGAGGCTGGGAATACCATCTTCCCCCCCCCCTTTTTTTTTTACAGCAAATAGCTAGTAAGTGGCTGCTGAGGATGAGAGTTTCCACGGAGGGAAGATTCCAGATCCCCAAGCTGTTAGCCTTTAAGTCAGGGTCTCCCAGATCTGCCCGAGGATGAAGAATCCTAGGCACGGTTGTTAATATACACAGATCCCTGGGCCCCAACCCCGCACCCCACCCCCACTCCCAGAATTGCCAGCTCCAGGGGAGGGGCCCCAGAGTCTGTATTTTAGGGATGCTTTCTGAAGATCTTGTGATCAGGTGAGTTTGGGGGCGCCACCCCGAGAGGAGTGTCAGAGGGGGCTTTCTGGGCAGGGTCTGACGACAGGAGTGATGTCACTGGGGTGAAGTGCTGGACGGCAGGGCCTCCCTGACCACGGCTCACTTGCTGGTGTTCCAGAGTCTTGGCCACTCTTGTCTGACTGGTCTGCCGTCTGGTACCCACCGTCACCCCCAGGGTGGCCTGGCTAGTTCCCGACACACCCTCCCAGCTAGGAACCTTCTGTGAGGCTGCTATGGTGATCATTTCTGTTTTACAACATGGAAACAGTGCCTCAGCCTAGGACTCCAGTGACCCGCCGGGACTCCAGCGTTCTTTAGCAGGAACTCTGGGGCCCCACCTCCTGAGCGGTCCCCCACATGGTGCATGACGTCAGCACCCTGACCAGGGATGGGGGCGTCTCCTCTTTCTTGGGGTGCTCAGCCCTTGCGGTGTTTCCCAGAAACACAGATGCTGGCACTTTGGGCACGAGCAGAAGTCTCTTTTGGGGTCTTGTTTATTTCTCTTTTCTCAGCTCCATTTTCCAAATCTATTTGTCTTTTTTTCTTAGCTTGCGAGATAACAATATCTCAGACCGAGGCATCTGCAAGCTCGTCGAACATGCTCTTCACTGTGAGCAGCTGCAGAAGTTAGCGTAAGTCGGGCTCGAGTGGTGGACATCGTGTCCCCGGCCACGCTCTGGGTCCTGCCGTTTGGGCAGCAGCCGTGAGCTGCGGCGAGGGTGTTGGCATATTTGGAGGGTGCAGGTGACTCCTGGGTCGCGGGAACGGGCTACCCTGGGCTTGGGGTGGTCCCTGACTGCTGTGCTAGGTCTCCATGTCTCCTCTCCTTTGGAACGTTCCAGTCTCTTCAACAACAAACTGACCGATGGCTGTGCACACTCCGTGGCGAGGCTCCTTGCGTGCAGGCAGAACTTCTTGGCTTTGAGGTGAGCCCAGGGCTTTCCTATTCTGTGGAAATTGTTTTTCTTCTTCAGAGCTGAGTCAGTTCGGTCTGGTCCTGGCCCTGGTTCGGCCCCTACTGGGCTCGTGATCTGCTGACTGAATCAGGGGCAGTGTCTCCTTTGAGCAGGGTTTCGCTAATGCTGTGACCTCCCCAGCAAACCCAAGATTGGCTCTGCTGAGGGCTGCCTGCCCTTTGACCTTTGGGCCCCAGGGCTGAAGATGGTTTCTGGGACCCTTTCCTTCCCTGTGTCTAAGAGTGTCACAAGCTGGGGTTACCGGGTTCCCTAGTGTTCATTGAGCACGTGTTGCGGGGGGAGGCACGTGGAGTCACCTGCCACCACAGCTGTGACAGCCAGTTGCTGAAAAGCTCTCAGAAGGTCCTTGCCCAGCTCGGTGGGTGCCGGCTTTGCACTCCAGTCTTTGATGTCTGCCTTTCTGCTGCTCCTGACCTTCCTGGCTCAGTGGGGGTCTCTCTCCCATCTGACGCCATTCAGTCACCTGTCCTGCTGGCCCCCGGGTCAGCCTGGCTTCTCTTTCTCCCTGGGGTCTTCTTGCTTCCTGGATTTATGTGACAGTAAAAGAAGACAGAGTAAACCATCGCTTTTGTCCATTCTTCGTACCTGCTGGGCTGGGTTTGGGGTTCGAAGCCGCCATGTTAAAATTACTAACCATGTGGCCCAGTCTCAGGCAGGGCTGCTGAAGCCAGCCCCAGTGGCGCTGTTCTGTACAAAGGACTCTCTTCTTCTTTTTGTTTTAACTTTTTAAAACTTAATTCCTTTTGAGAGAAAGAGAGCGAGCAGGGGAGGGGCAGAGAGAGAGGGAGACAGAATCCCAAGCAGGTTCCGCGCTGTCAGCACAGAGCCTGATACGGGGCTTGAACTCACGAACTGCGAGATCATGGCCTGAGCCCAAGTCAAGATTTGGTCGCCCGGGCTCCCCACAAAGGACTCTCTTCTGTTGCTACCACCTGCTCCCCCAGACTCAGGATGCTGAGAGTGGCTGTGGCCAGAGCGGGGGGCTGGCCTATCCCCCAGGGAAGGCTGTGGGGTAGTATGCTCAGAATTTGAAGCCTGGGTTTTGGGCTGGTATAGCAGAATAGTTGAGAGAGCATGGGGTTCTGGGGCCAGACCAACTGAGGTTTGGATCTAGGATCCCTGAGATTTGAATCCTCATTTGCTATGTGACCTTGGGTCAGCCCAATGTCTCTGTGACTCTGTTTCCCCTTCTGTAAAATGTAGATAATAATTACAGCTTCCTCCTAGGTTGTTGTAACGGTTAAATGAGTTAGGATACATAGAAAGCTGGCGCGATATGGTCAGTGCTTTATGGAGGGAGCTTAGTGGCTAAAAGGTGGTGGGTAATCATGTAAATTCTCAGCGTGTTTATCTGTTTATCCTAGGTAGTTCAGCCCTCCCAGAAGGGATTAGATGCGGAACTATTTGTTGGGGAAAATGCCTCCGAGGGGAAACGGGGAAGGGGGCTGGAGGAGGCTGGGAGAGTCAGCTCACTACAGCGCAAGTCTGACCCTGAGAGACGGGAGAGGGAAGGAAGGAAGGCTGGGAGGAAGCCTCTAGACCTTGGGGCAGTTCTGAGAGCACAGAAGGCTGTGGGGGAGTCCTCCAGCCAGATTTGCCCAGCAGAGTCTTGTGTTTCCCAGTCACTGGCTGGGAGCAGCCTGTGGGAAGCGACCTTGAATTTCCCGGCACAGCAGCCTGTGGTCAGAGGTGTGGGAGGGCACCCTGCCCCTTCTCAAAGAGGATAATAGTGCCTGCTTTGCAGGGTAGTTGTCAGCCAGAGTGGCTTCAAGGGCGTGAAAGTTCTCTAAAAAGAGGAAAAGTGTGTTATTAATTCCAGGAAGCCTGGGGTCGTGAGTAAGAGTTCTGGGGACCTCTCCAAAGTTCTCTGAGGTATCTGGATACGGCTGAACCCTCCCTCCTCCAACCTCCCAACCCCCCTGCAGAATCCCTTGCCCTTTCCCAGCAGCTTTGGCGGAACAGGTGAAAGCCACCTGCAGCAACGAGGGACCCAGGAAAGCTGCAGGGGGCACGGAGTCTGGCACCAGCTGGTGGCTGAGACAGGAGGAAAAGGTGTGACAGTGGGTCACCCTCCCTCCCCTGGGGAAACCACCTCGTAGGACAGCTGACAATAGTGCCTCCTGCCCATACCTGTCACACTGCTTTGCAAAACAAGTTTCTCCCCACTTTTTCCCCTTTGCAGCTGGAGAATGAACTAGCGGGAGTCACGGTTGAGTAAGGTTGGCCAAGCAGGAATAGACTAGCACCCGGGCAGTCTGCTTGACAGGCAGGAAGAAGTCGGGCTGCCTCAAAGCTTTTCTCCACGTTTCTGTGTCTGGGACACACTTCCTCCACCAGCCCCGGGTGCTTCTGGGCACTAACACCCCCACGTCCGTCCCACACTCCTTCAGCCTCCCTGCCTTCTTTTCCAGGCTGGGCAATAACCACATCACTGCCTCGGGAGCCCAGGTGCTGGCTGAGGGGCTCAGAGCCAACGCCTCCTTGCAGTTCTTGGGGTAGGTTGGATTCTGGGGCAGAGGGGCCCCCGTGGGGGCGGGTTGGGGGACTTAGCAGGTGCAATTTTTCAGCTGGAAGGCCCCAGAGGCAGCGGGAGAGAGCGGGTGGCCCCTGGCTGCCTCAGTACTTGCCTTTCACTCAATAAACAGGAAGTTCAGGATGTGGGGGGTGGGCAGTGCCCCTGAGTGGGTGGCAGGAAGCCCTCTGGTCCTCACTGGTGCTAGGGCTGTGCCTCTCACCTTTGGGAGCTTCTGAAGAGTGCCATTGCCTGGGCCCCACCCAAGGGGTGAGAATCAAGGGAAGAGAAGTAAGTGGACCAGGCTGGAGACGGGACCCAGGACAGGAGGGGGCTTTGCCGGGTCCTTCTGAGCGTTTGCGGCTGCAGGGTCATGCCGAGCCTTCCAGTGAGGGGAGAGGAGTCAGGCACAGGCTGGGAGGGCAGTCCCACAGACCACAGGTCCCCAGAGTATGTGTGTGTGGGGGAGGGGCTTCCTCTGGTGGCTGAGTGACTACCCCCCCCCACCCCCGCCCCTAAAGTTGCAACCGGGCAGTGCCCTGTAGCCCTGCTGCTGTCCTGCCTTACCTGGTGTGAGCTGGCATCCATTTGATGAGAAATGGGAGTCTGAGAACCCAAGACTGTAGGAAGGGACACTAATCTTAGGGCCCAACCCATTTCCTCGGCCGGCAAGCTGCCCACAAGCTCAGCCGGAGCTAAGGGCGGAACCGGGTTGCTTGAGAGATCAGCACCTTTTCCACGCTGCATTACCAGGAGCACAGAGTCCAGTACAAGGGTGGCCCCAGCCCCACCAAGCTCTCTCCTGCTCGAGGTCACAACCAGCGTATGCGGGCTGTTCTCTTTCAACACCTCTTTGTTAAGGCACCTGTCTGCACCAAGCACTGTGCTAACCCCCCTGCCCGCCCCCCCCCCACCAGATACTATCATATGACACAAACCGTTCTGAATATTGGTTTTTGGTTTTTTTGTGTGTTTTTTTTTGCCTGCTTAACAACATATCTTTTGTACCATAACGACTTCATTTTTAAAACACTAGCTGGTTGGTATTCCACTGGCTGGATGCCTGTAATCTATGTAACTGGCCCCATGTTGGTGCGCCCTTACGTTATTCCAGGTTTTTCGCTATGACGTAGTTTTTTGCTCTCTCCCCAGGGGCGCAGAGCAGTGCTGGCACACAGCCAGAGCTCAATAAATATTAACCAGATGAATGAAAGCGTGGTGAACATCCTAGCTCGGCTAGCTTTGCTCACATGTGCACAGACAGGTCTGGGCTAGCTTCCCATATGTAAAACAGCCAAGTCATAAGGAACGAGTTGGGCTCCACCTTTGAAAAGGGAAGTTTCTCAATTTCTGTGGGCCTGAGGGGGATGACCCAGGAGGTGAAGGAGTATGACACCGTGAGGAAATGGGGGACATTAGGGAAGAACAAGAGAGAGAGCTGGCTTGCGGGAGAAGAGTGAGATTTGTTTTGGGTGCTCCCAGAGGGTAGTTGAGGACCTGTGGGTGGCAGGCACCAGGAAGCAGATCTGACCTACATATCAGGAAAAATGTCGCCATGCTATGAATTGACTTTGAGAGTGAGTGACTGAGTTCCTTATCCCTGAGGACGTGTGCTGGGTGGGCCTCTACTATTCTGTAAGTCTGACTGAAAAATGAATTCAGTTTCACCATCCCTCCCAAAAGGTGGAGGCAGATCCACTTTGCTGGGGCCTAGGAGCCCCTCTCAGATCTTTCTGGAAGGTCCCAGAGAGGCAGAACCATGGAGAGGAAGGACACTGTTCACGCATGTCTAGAACACATAGTAGTTACTCCCTGACCAAATGACAAAATCTGTTGGCCTTTTTAGGTTCTGGGGCAACAAGGTGGGTGACGAAGGGGCCCAGGCCTTGGCTGAAGCCTTGGGTGATCACCAGAGCTTGAGGTGGCTCAGGTAAGCTTTGGGGTCTGCATGGTCACAGGGAGCCAGAATGAGGAAGGGAGGGGCCTGGGCCAGTTTTGAGGGTCCTTCATTTGATTGAACTTTGTTCTTAGCCCCCTGTGTTAGGCAGTGAGATGCGAAGAAAAGACCCTTGGGTTTGGAGTCAGGACACTTGAGTCTTTCTGGGTGACTTTGGAGGTGTTCCTTCTCCCCTTAAGGGTCTTGATTCCTATCTGTTAATTGAAGGTTTGGGGCTGAATCAGATATATTTAAAAATTTCTTTTTAGGTTTATTTTGAGAGAGAGAGAGAGTGTGTGTGCATACACGTGCGCATGAGCAGGGGAAGGGGAGAGAGGGAGGGAGGGAGAATTCCGAGCAGGCTGCACGCTTACACAGCGCAGAGCCCCCCATCACAGGGCTTGAACCCACGAACTGTGAGATCGTGACCTGAGCCGAAATCAAGTCTGATGTCCCAATGACTGAGCCACCAAGGCGCCCCTGGATCAGATATATTTTATCTCAAGGACCAACTGCAGTCCATGAGTAATGGCTACCCAGGACATCACGTTGGAAAGAGTTCTAAGGCTGCTTCTTAGCTTAATGAAAATGAGCACTGTAGTCAGTTGGTAATGTCTGAACAAAGCAGACCAGGATGTGGGGCTATGTGCGTCGTGCATTTTGCCCTTCCTGGGTTACCTTATCTCTGAGGTCCCTCCCTGCTCTGATGTGTTTTTGTTCCTTGATTCCGTCCAGCCTGGTGGGAAACAACATCGGCAGTGTGGGGGCTCAAGCCTTAGCCTTAATGTTGGAAAAGAACGTGACACTGGAAGAACTCTGGTGAGTTGAGGGGTTCCCTGCTTTGAGGAGGCCTCATTCATTCCCTGGCCTCCTCCATGGAAGTCGGTAAAACAGAGGTGGATAACCGAGTGGTTGGGCTGTTGGGTTTGTCCTTCTATGTGCTGGGTGCGTGAAGCTGATAGAGCCTGGCACGTAGGTGCTTTCTTTTAATGGAATTATATTTCCTGGTTTGTCGGCTTGTATACTGCCTCCGTGTGGCCTAATGGTTGAGGCCCGAGACTCTGGAGTCAAGCAGACTGAGCTTCAAGGCCTGCTGTGATCTCAGGCAAGTTAAATAATAAGCTCTGAATCCCAGGTTTCTTACCTGGAAAATGAGGGGCTGACTGCTTCCAACTGTGAAGCGTATATGGTTATATGCATAAAGTCTTTTTTAAACACAGGTGTTCCTTTCCCAGGTTGTATTTTATTTTTAAAAAATGTTTATTTTTGAGAGAGAGAGCGCGTGCGCGGGAGAGGGGCAGAGGGAGGGAGACAGAGGCTCGGGAGCGGGCTGTGCACAGTGCAGAGCCCGACGTGGGGCGTGAACTCACAAACCTCGAGATCGTGCCTTGAGCCAAAGTCAGAAGCTTAACCAAATGAGCCACCGAGGCACCCCACGTTTTGTGGATTCTAAGGGAGGCTGAGTGCCTAAGAACGCGGGAGAAGTAGAGTAAAGGTCTCCCTGGAAGGTGGAGTGGGGTTTGGGGCAAGTTAAAACGTGAGCCATAAACTGTGCTCACACTGTTGACCTGAAGCTGATTCTAAGTCTCCCGTCCTTTAGATGCCACTAGCTTGGACTTCTTATGACATGTTCTGGGCAGTTCCCAATTCTATCAGGGAGATAAATATGCTGATTTCTCCAGGAAGCAGAAGGCCTTTGAAACCCATGATCACCGTCACAAAGTGGATATTGTGGTGGGATAGCTCTGCCGGTGTCCCATTGATTATATCCTGAGTGGACTTTGCCACTTGGAAATTCTTGTTAGAGGCATGCCTCGCCATTGAGTGTATCAGTTATGACTACACTAGGCTGCAAGTGAGGGAAGAACTCTAGGTACAGTGGCTCAAACCAGTAAAGGGTTTCTTTATTCCGTGTCCAACCGGTCTGGAGGTAGGTGGCGTAGGGCTGGTGTAATGGCTCCATGAGGCCAGCAGGGGTCCCCAGTCGGTGGCTTCGCCTGAAGCCGTGGTTGGTTGCCTCATGGTCAGCAGATGGCTGCTGTACCTGCGACACTGCTTCCGTGTCCCCAGATTCAGTCTGTGTATCCAGGAAGGGCAGGAGGCCCAGGCCACCTCTCCCTTTTATTTTATTTTTACTTTTGTTGTTGTTTTTATTTTTAAAGTTTATTTTGAGAGAGAGAGAACACAAGCAGGGGAGGGGCAGGGTGAGCGGGAGAGAGAGAATCCCAAGCAGGCTTCGCACTGTCAGCACACAGCCCGACGCAGGGCTCAAACCCAAGAACCGTGACATCATGACCCGAGCTGAAACCAAGAGTCGGATGCTTCACCGACTGAGTCACCCAGGTGCCCCAAGCTCTCCATTTTAAAGAGAATTTCCTGGAGCCCCATCTGTCAACCTCCCCTTATGTGTTCATGGCCGTGTGGATGTCACTGGCTGTAGTGGAGAGTCAAAATGTAGTTTTTTCACCAAGCGCATGCACATGGTTGCCCAAACCGAAGGAGGCTTCCATTAATAAGAAAGGGAAAAGGATATTAGATCACTGGGGCATGAGGGTACCTTTTATATAGAGGAGCCCTGGGGTGAATTCTCTCCCAGAGACATCCCTGGAGTTGAAAACCCTCATACTCTTACTATATCTTTTCTTACTTCATCTGCTAAATATAGATTTTCAGATGTCGGATTTTTTTTTCAAAGTTTTTTTTTTAATGTTTTAATTTCTTTATTATTTTTTTGAGACAGAAACAGTATGAGCAGGGGAGGGGCGGAGAGAGAGGGAGACACAGAATCCGAAGCAGGCTCCAGGCTCTGAGCTATCAGCACAGAGCCTGACGCGGGGCTCAAACCCACGGACCGCGAGATCATGACCTGAGCCGAAGTCGGAGGCTTAACCGACTGAGCCACCCAGGCGCCCCAGATGTTGGATTTTCTAACTGGGGGGCAAGCAGGCTAATCCTTATCGACATCGTCTTCCGTAACAAATGTTACCATATGAACAGGATTTTCTCTCTTTTTCTTGCCAGCCTGGAGGAGAACCATCTCCAGGATGAAGGTGTGTGTTCTCTTGCCAAAGGACTTCAGAGGAATTCAAGTTTGAAAGTCCTAAAGTAAGGAACCTGTAAGGAGCCGGGATGATAATGACAGGCCTTATAGGGGGCAGCGTCGGGGGAGAGGGGGGACAAGGGGTGGACATGGGCAGCTTCCCACCTCTCTAACTCATGCAAACGTGGCCTGGCAGAAAACGGCTGGTAGAGTCAGGGTTCCCCCAAACACAGACTGGGATCCCAGGGCAAGTTGTTTACTTGGGAGGTGGTTCCAGCAAACCCTGGTGAGGGGTCAGGGAAATGAAGCAGGGGAGGGAAGGGAACCCATGGCAAGTGGCCAAGCCTGTTATGGCCCTGGTCGTCCCCGAGGGCAACCGCCTCAGACTTGCTGTGGGGCTCCAGGAGCCCCTACCCAACAGAGAAGCGAGGCAGCAGGGGTATTTATCTGCCAACTGCCTGTCCTTCATTTGCGTGCTTGTGGGGATATTAATTTTCCGGCACTTCTGGCTTGCCCTGCGCGAGGACCCTCCTGGGGTCAGGAGAAAGGCCTCAGGCAGAGAGGGGAGGTCTTCCCAGCAGGCAGCCCTCAGAGTTAGAGGTGAAAGCTGAGGGCGTTTGGGTGGGTTGCCGACAGCATCCCTCTCGCGGGGCCATCTTTGGCTCAGGCAGGAGCCAAAGGGAGACCTGTTCTAACGGTCATCGTTAGTGGTTTCTCTTGGGTTATGCAGGCAGGCGTGCTTGCATTTATTCATGTGTGCATTCATTCATTTCGTTGTTGTGCATTCATGCATATATTCACCCACTTATGTATCGATGCAAGAAATATTTCTGGAGCACCTGCTGTGCCAAGTGCTGTTGGAGGCTAGAGGATAGAGCGGTGGAAAGAACAGAGCAGGCCTCAGCCCCCTTAGCTCTTGGATTCTAATGGGAGAGGCATATAATGAACAAGCAGTCCAATACACAAGATTATATATAATAAAGGCTCTAAAGAGTATTCAAGAGGAGATGTGCCAAGGAGTGGCTGGAGAGGGCAGGGTCGCAGCTGCCTGGGGAGAGCCTCTCTGAGAAGGTGGCATTGGAGCTGAAACCTGGATAATGAGGAAGGTTACTGTTCTTGCAGTGCTGAGGTCTCAGGAATGCACATTCCAAGAAGACCGAACAGCAAGTGCAAAGGCCCTGTGGCAGAAACAAGCTCGGTTGTTTTGAGAACAGAGGGCAGGGCCAGCGTGGTTGGACTGTAGGGGAAGGTACAGGGGGAAAGAGGCAGGGTGAGGGGGCCACGTAGGTCTCAGAGCCATGGGGAGGATTTAGGGCTTTATTCTAGGGGCAATGAGAAACCTTTGGAGGAGTTTAATTAGGACAGTAACATCTGATTTACATCATAACAAGATTGTGCCGGCTGCTCTGTGCGGAACAGATGGAAGACGGGTCAGGGGGAATTAAGGTCCTGCTGTCTTCCAGGTGGGAGATGGAGGGGTCCTGGATCAGGCCGATGGCAGTGGAGAAGGCGGGTGAAAGCGAGCAGGCAGTGGTGGAGGTCCTGCGGAGCATCCAGGACCTGGAGGGCTGGACAGCAGCAGTGGTGGGTGGCTGGAGGCGATGGGGACCACTGGTGGCGGGCTCGGCGGGCAGGCTCCCACTCTGCGTGGACAGGGAGAGTGGATGCGAGCAGGAGCCCAGCTCGCGATCATCACGACCCTGTGCCGGTGCTCTCCGAGGCTGGTGCCGCGCTGCCGGGGGGCGCCAGAGGTCTCACTGGAGAGGGACGTCCGGGCATCATCAGATGGCTCCTTGTGCTACAGGACGGGGTGGCATCCGCCCTGGCAAATGTGGCCCGTGGAAAACACTCGCCTTCAGAGGCAGGCAGACAGCTGCCTTCGGGAGAGTGTGTGCTTCGCTGCCAGCCCGCCATCCACTCTGGCAACACTTGTTTGTGTTGCTTTGCAGGGGCGAGCAAGTTGCCAAATGTTTGGGGGAAACACTTCCACTCGTCACTTGGGTGAAACCGGGCTGGGAGGCCCCGGTGATGCCTGGGTGGTCTAAGCTGGGACGCCAGGCTTTGCACGGTACCTGGTTTCGCATTAACCGGGTGTGGCTGTGGCACATTTGTCCCCCCTCGTTGTCATGCATTTACCCCAGCCAACCCCAGGGGCTGCAGGGGTTTGTCCCACGCTGCCTCGGCGAGTCTTATAGTTAAGTGCCACCGATCTACATCATCCCTCACTGTTTCCCCATAAAAAGCGAGCTTCTTATGTATCTTTTTAAAAAAAGCTAGCATCCTTCTTTTTCTGGGCATAGTGACTGCCAAATGCTGCTTCAGTGTGTGGGCTCAGGCACCTGACAGCCTAGGTTTGGACCCCAGTTCCACCGTTACCCGCCGTTTCTCCTTGGCTTTGGGCTCCTGTAGCCTTGGGTGTAAACAGGGGTACGAGGCGGACCCCCTCTCAGGGCCATGAGCATTACTGGCGTGATGGAGGTGTTGAGCAGGCTCATGGTAAGAGCCCAGCAGATACTGGCCGTTGTTATCACTGGCACTGCCTTAGGGTCGGCTTCCTGGATGTTCCTTACTCCGTGGAGGTGGCAGACAGGTGGTGATGTCTCGAAGGCCATGCTGTGAGCAAAAGAGCAGCATGGGCCGGTGGCTCTTTCCCTGCTGTCCCTGACGGTGTGAGTTCTCCCCTCTCAATTCCCAACCTTGTATTTTCTCGATTCCACGCCCCTCCCCTGCCCACCGCCATACGAAAATATTACTGTTCGTTGATTATTTCCTATCAGTTGGGTATGGTGCCAACTGCACCACAGAATATGCCATTCTTTTCATTCTTATGTTTCATGAGGCAGGTGCTCTTTTAGGTCTGCCTTTACAGATGAGGAAATTGGGACTGATTTGCCCGAGATTAAAACGGAAGTGGTGTAAGCTGGATTGGGACCCAGGAAGTAAAATGTACATACTTAAAAAAAAAATTTTTTTTTAATGCTTATTTATTCTTGAGAGAGAAGGGGGGGGGTGGGCAGAGAGGGAGGGAGGCACAGAATCCAAAGCAGGCTCCAGACTCTGAGCTGTCAGCACAGAGCCCGATGCGAGCCTTGAACTCCCGAACTGTGAGATCGTGACCTGAGTTGAAGTCGGACGCCTAACCGACTGAGCCACCCAGGTGCCCCTAAAATGCACATACTTAACCACCATGCGATATCGCCTTCGTAAGGGAGTAGCTGCTTCATTACACAAACACATCTGGTGAACAGAGGAGAGAGGGGTGCCTTTCTCTTTAGGCACTGAGGCTCACTGGGAATCGCAGACAAGAGAGGGACATGTCGAGGGGGCCAACTCCCAAAGCCTCTTTTCATTGGACAGGCCCGAGAGGAGAACCAACATTCCTGAAGCTCACCTTTCTGTCTTCCTCTCCAGGCTGTCCAACAACCACATCACCTACCTTGGAGCTGAAGTCCTTCTGCAGGCCCTGGAAAGGAATGATACCATCCTGGAAGTCTGGTAAGGCCCCCTCGGTGGGCCTCGTTATGTCTCTGAGCCTCACTTGTCCAATCTGTAAAATGGGGCCCAGAGGGAGGGGAACTGGGTAATTTTTCCTCCTGGCTCTGACGTTCAGTGGCATTCTGTCTACAGTGGATCTGATTTCTCTCTGGGAAAGATGTTTTCACGTCTCCAAGCATGGACCAAGTCATTCATTTTTAAATCCCGGGTATTCAGAAAGGTCTTAGTTTCAGGTAATAGTGTAGGAGGATGAAGAATGAAATACACACAAGAACTCAGGGGCCTTACACCTGCCTTCCCAGGTCGAGGATGTTATATCAGAGCCTCTGGGTGGAGGCTACATTGGCGGTGGGGGGGTGGGTACTGTTGCCTAGTGTTTCCAGACCTTTATAATTAAAAGCCACATTCCTTCATGTTTTGTAAAAAGCATCGAGTCACAACTACAGAGATTTATCCTCCTTCTTTCCAGGGATGTATTTATAACTCATATAATAAGTACAAAAGCTTCCCCTGACTTTACACGTCATGAGTGAATGTCACTATAGTGTTTCAGGCACTGGTCTAGAAGCCAATCTTTATCTGTCTATCTATCTATCTATCTATCTATCTATCTATCTATCTATCTATTGCACAAGCAGGGGAGGGGCAGAGTAAGAGAGAGAGAAAGAATCCCAAGCAGGCTCTGCTCTGTCAGTGCACAGTCCCATGCAGGGCTCGATCTCATGAACCATGAGATCATAACTTGAGCTGAAATCAAGAGTTGGATGCTTAACTGACTGAGCCATCCAGGTGCCCTGAAGCCAATCTTTTAAAACTAGCAGATCCCCCCATGAAAATCTATATTTCCAAGTTTTCTACCGAAACTTCCCTCTCTGGGCCCCCCCACACAAAATGCCAGGAAGTAAGCAGAGTAGAGAAGGGCTGATCGCACTCTCTGTCAGCTGGGCGGATGGGCTCAGGCTGACTGCACCCCCTGCCCCAAGCCTGCTGTTTTGGACCAGGCCCCCTGTCTCACCCCTGCAAACTTGTGGCCCCTGCTTTACATACGCAAACTGACTGGTTACGCCCTCAAAAATCATATCAAGGCAGCAGCACTAATACATATCCAATGATGAGGTTTAAAATAAAGATGTCTAGGAATCTGTCCTGTGATGAAGAGCTTTTCCTTTCTGTATGGTTGTGTAATCCCTATAGGCAGTGAGATCCTCAGGCCCCTGGCAGAGTGTGAGTTTTTGTTTTAAACCCTTACACGGTCAGAGGAAATGTCACATTCTGTGTCCGGGAGGAGGAGGCCAGCATCAGGTTGATATTTTAAGGGTTCTGATGTTATTTGCCGCCCGTTGGCAGGACTTGGGAGGGTATCAGGGCTTGCTCATTGCATTCTTGACAGATTCTGCTGTTGCCTTAAAAAGAATCGCCTGCCTTGGGGAGTCAGGGCTGGCTGGGTCCGGTGTGGATTCTCTCTGCAGAGTCACGGAGGCTTGCTTTGTCACACACAGTGACTCATGAGCTGCCCTGGTGGACAGAGGCTAACACCAGCACAGGAGGGCTGCAGCGGGGCCTTGGGGCCAGGCCGTTTAGGCGCAGGTTTGGAAAGGAGCAGCCTCCAGTTAAAAGCACCGCTCTGGCTCAGCGTTCGCCCAGACCTCTCTTTGCTTTATCCCCTTTAGGCTCCGAGGCAACACTCTCTCTCCAGAGGAGACTGAGAGGCTCAGCCAGAGGGACACCAGACTCTTGCTCTGAAGCCCGGAGGCCAACGTTCATCTCAGTTTGTTTGTGAACAGACCGTGGGTTTGGATCCCAGAAGCTGGATTCCATCTGGCAGCAGTCCATTCACCCAGAGCCGAGTCCTGCCCGGGACAAGCACAATAGGTCACCTTTGTTCTGGTAGAAGAAGGAGCAACCGTGCCCTTTAGAGTAACTCTTCTGCAGCCTGTTTTGCATCCCGTTCTTCCCAAGAGTCGATCTGTGGAACGTAGAAGAGGAGCAGCTCCCCGCCGCCTCTGGCTGATCCGACGTGGGTCAGTGGGGCCCATGGAGGTTACTGCGTGCCTGGTGCTGTAGAGACCTGGACCCACAGGAGCGGCCCCCCTTCCCACCTGCCTCACAGTGAGGAGGGGGGATTCAGGGAGCAGCTTTCTGCCATGTTTTAACTCACGGGTTGTCGCCCATCCAGAAGTTCCCCACATCTGGTCCCTCCCCCCATCCTGGATCCTTGCACGTGGCACTTCCTCTGAGGGTAAAGTTTCAGAATACAGTTGTTCTCAGCTTTGGTATTCATAGCCTCCCCCCCCCTCCCCCCCCAACAAGCCCAGGGTGGGAAGGGCTGCAATTCACCTGCTCTCCTTCCTGATACTTAACACATGATCGAAAGGGGACACATGACAGCCGTTCGTTCCCTAAGATGGGCTAGATTTTCCAAAAAATAAGACGACACTACGGCAAATATCACACGCACCATTTTTTTTTTTTTTTTTCAGCAAAGTCAATTACTCTTCAGTTAAGCCTTTGGAAACAACTCCCCACCCAAATGCAGCTTTTTAGAATCAGAATTTTGAATAGTCCCACCAGGTCTCTGGTTGATGCCTGTGAGTTGTGACAGCAGACCCCCGACATGGTTCAGTGTTACGTGATACAGAGTTATGGATCAAAAGTTTACAGGGGCAAAATCAAAGACTTTTCCTTATAAGGCAGATGTTTTTCTGGATTTTTCAAAATGATGCATTGTTGAAGCCTCCTTAAACCATCAGGTGCTGGTCCAAGTGTTATTACTTAAATGTTACTTTTTGTGCAAACTGGTTACTATTTATAAACCACTTGGTTTGATTCTCTCCAGTTTGTTTTTGTAAAAAACACGACCATGAATTTTATGCTGTAAATAGTCACAGGGAAGGAGAACTGTTGAGTCCTCAAAGCTGTGGGGGTCTCAATAGATGGTGACCAGAATGTTTAAAAGATATTCGTGAATGTTGTCAAATATTAAAGCACAATTTTCTACTTGGAGGGGCAAAAATGATGTTTTGACTAGATAATTTATTGTTTAGGGCAAAAGCAATTCATAGAAATAGGCTTGCAATCAAAGCCCTTTGGGCTTTGGTTTACAAAGGTCTAACCAGCGTGAAGTTTTTTTTTTTTTAATTTTTATTTTTTTTACATTTATTCATTTTTGAGAGAGAGAGAGACAGAGCACAAGCAGGGGAGGGGCAGAGGGAGACCCAGAGTCTGAAGCAGGCTCCAGGCTCTGAGCTGTCAGCACAGAGCCTAACACAGGGCTCCAACTCAAAAACCGCGAGATCATGACCTGAGCCGAAGTTGGACGCTTAACCGACTGAGCCACCCAGGCTCCCCACCCAATGTGAAGTTTTAAGCTGTGTTGGCGCCTCCTGGTGCCCCTCGTGGCTGAAAGGCAAATGTGAGGAGGCCCCTGGGCCTCCCTTGATTCTCTCCCAGTGGCTCCAGGAGTCTTTACCAGGAAAAGGATGGAGAAGGTTCGGGAACAGCTCTCCTCAGCAAGCAGCCTCCTTGTTGAAATCCTCCTCAGCGGCATTTAATGAACAAGGGCTCAGGTGCTTCCTCACCGAAGTGACATCCGCCTCCTTGAAATGTTTTGTGTGGGCCTGGCTCGCTAAATGCTGCGGCCTCTCCGTGGGCTCCTGTCTGTGAGCGTGCTCGTGGGCTCTCCGTTGGTGGCGTTAGGTTCTGTCCAGACCACTGTTCTGATACAGAAGATCAGGAGGAGAGTGGACACCGATGGGCCTGCTTTCTCTGAGGCGTAAACATGGCAATGCATTTGTGTGGCGGCGTCTTGGATTGGAAAAATCAGAAAATTTCATTTTCCTTAAACCCATTCGGCGATTATTTACCAGCCAGATACGTTAGGACAATCGGTGGATGAACAAAACACACACGATCCTTGTCGTCAGGGCAGTTGGGTTGAGGGGGCAGGAGAGGTGGGCAGAAAACTAGTGAACTGGAAGTTATATAAAAATAGAGCCCACTGTAGTAAGCGCTAGGAAGGAAGTAAAGGTTCAGGATGGGGGGGGGACCTTCAGATTGGTCAGAGATGGAGAGGCTGGGACCCCAAGAATGAGAGGGGGCTTATTCACAGAGAACAAGTTGTCTGAAGACCCTGTCATGGGAAAGGGCTTGGTGCGTGTAGTGGGCTGAATAATGGCCCCAAATACTTAGCTCCTAATTCCTTGAGCCTGTGAATATTGCCTTATGTGGCAAAAGGGACTGAATTTAAGTGATTATGATGAGGATCTTGGGTTGGGGAGATGGTCCTCGATTAGCTAGCTAGGCCCTAATCACAACCATGCGTGTCTTTGTAGGAGCGAGGCTGAGGGAGGCTTGACACAGGAGAAGGTGTGACCACTGAAGTAAGATACTAGATTCCTGGCTTTGGAGGTGGAGGAAAGGGCCCCGTGGGTCCAGGAGTGCAGCTCTGGAAGCTGGAAAAAGCCAGGGCACAGATTTTCCCCGAGAACCTCTGGAAGGAGCACAGGTCTGCTCCTGCTTTGGTTGCAGCCCATTTTGGAATCTGGCCTCCTGGCCTCCAGGACCGTAGGAGAATTAATTGGTGTCATTTAAGCTATGAAGACTGTGGTGATTTGTCACAGCAGCCGCAGAAAACAAATATGGTATGTTGAGGGCAAGCTAAGAGGAGAGCATCACCACGTGGGTTTACGGAGGTAGGTAGGGTCAGGTCACGAAGGACCTAGTGGACCGTGGTCAAGGGTTTGGGTTTGATCTTGGAATAATAGCAAGCCAGAGGAGAGTTTTCCAGAAACATTCTAGGAGTCGATTCCCGAAGGTTTAAAATGGAATGGATGAGAGAAGAGGGGGAGGGAAGACTCAAGGCTGGCTCCTCGAATTTTGGCTGGGACATGCCATCCTGGAGCTCAGGTGGGAAGACAGGTGGGAAACAAGTTTGGAAGCAGGAGGGACCTTGTTTTGGATTGTCACGTTTGGGACACCTAAGTGAAGTCAAGGGAAGACGTCAAGTTATGCCGTGAGTCTAACTTTCCAAAGTCTAGCAGATCCACCAAAAACATTCTAAGCCGGGGCAGGTAACTTGCGAACAAGTCCGCAGACTTCCAGAAATCACTTTGCAGATTTCAGAAGTCGCTTCTAGAATAGGAGCAGACAAGATCTCAGATTTGTGGCCAAGAATACCTAATTTTTATATGCAGAAAGAAAAAAAGAGGGGGGTACCAGAGCAAGAGAATTTTTTTTAAAGAGCTGTAGTCTTTCATTATATTCAGCATCATCCTAGAAGGGGAAAAAAAATGTCAATCTGAGTGTTCCCCCCACCCCTACCCCCCCCCCGCCGCCGCCGCCACCCCCCCCTCCCACCCCCAGCCGCCGCCCCACAATTGCGCCCAAACCAGATACTGGAATGAATACACCTCGCAGAAGTGTGGGAGGTGGAATCACATTCTAAGCAGGCTGAGTTGAGACTACATACAGCATCATTTCATTATTGTGCCAACACACCTTCACGCTTCCATCCCACCCAGGAGACCGGTGCAGCCCAGGGGTGACGCACACAGCAGTGGGGGGTGCACACTCTGGCAAGGCCCACACGCCAGGGAACATAGGCTCGGGCCCTGGGGGGCAGGTTTTAGGTGAAGAGCAAGGTCACGAACGACATCGGGACCATCCTGAGCCATTCCCCTTGGAGAATGACATCGGGAGAGACTGCAGCTGTACAGGCTGACAATCCAAGATTTTTGGAGTCCCCAAGATTCCTTTTTCTTGCTCTAAATTTTTTAAATATTTTTTTAAGCTTATTTAATTTGAGAGAGAGAGAGAGAGAGAGATAGAGAATCCCAAGCAGGTTCCATGCTGTCAGTGCAGGGCTTGATGGCAGGCTCGAACTCACAAACCATGAGATCAAGAGTCAGACGTTTAACTGACTGAGCCACCCAGGCGCCCCTTTTTGCTCTAAATTTAATCTCATGTATCATTGCTTCTGGAATAGTCCACAAACCCAATCTCCTAAGTATCACCCTTCCCTTATCAATCACCCTGAAAATCCCTGGTCTCCCTTTTTCACTTGGAACAATTTCTTTCTTGACATCTTCCGTTCCACATCCTCCTCCCCCTCCCCCGCTCTCCCCTGTGCCTTCCGGGAAACAAGGGCCTCCTTAGGGGCCCACCCTTGCCCGGATTACCTCACCAGGGGGATAGCCGGCCCCCCTGCTTCTGCCCTTGACTCATGGTGTGAGCCTGTTAAAAGGGAAGTCAGGTGAGCTGTGCTCTGATCGAAATTCTCCAGAACTTCTCAATCTAATGCAGAGTGAAAGTCAAGGTCTGCTCCCGACCCGGCCCACCCCTGTGTTTTCACTGGCCTCCCCTTTGCCACTCATACTCCCATTCGCTGCCCTCCAGCCACACCGCTTCTTGGCCGTTCCTTGACAATGCTAACTGCTTCCAGGAGGAAATGCCTATTTCCTCCTCCAGGAACACTCTTCCCTAGGCAGTGGCATGGCTGGCTTCCTCATTTATTGCAGGTCTTTGTTCAGGTGTCAGCTCATCAAGGGCGTCCTTCCTGAACAATCCACCCAAAATAGCAGTCCCCAACCACTCTCTTCTCCGCTGCCGTGCTTAATATTGGCTTCTCAGCACATACCGCCTGATGTACGTGTGTTTCTTCCTTTCCCTAGAATGCCAGCTCCATGAGAACAAGAGCCATGCTCGCTGTAGAGTCCACGGAGTCTAGAATGGTACCTAGCGCATAGCAGATGTTCAAATACTTGTTAAATGAATGGAGAATCTACCTGCCTAAAGGAGGCAGAATATAGAAGTTGCGGAAGATTATCAAAACGAATCACCTTTTTCCTCTCACCATTAGTGTCTCCTCCCTAAGGGAGGGAGGTTTCCTGCATCATGGGATCATTTCTTGAAAAAAAAAAACCAATTTTTTTAAGGTTTATTCATTTTTCAGAGACAGAAAGACAGAGCGTGAGCGGGGGAGGGGCAGAGAGCGAGGGAGACACAGAATCCAAAACAGGCTCCAGGTTCCGAGCTGTCAGCACACAGCCCGATGAGGGACCTGAACTCATGGACGGCGAGATCATGACCTGAGCTGAAGCCGGACGCTTCACCGACTGAACCTACCCAGGCGCCCCATCATGGGATCATTTCTAATGTATTTACTGCCCCAAATAGGATTCCAGATGTAGCGCAAAGGCCCCAATGAAGAGCATGAGACCCCCTCTCTCTGTGGGTGTGTTTTTCAAATCACACAGAAATCATTTGTCATTGATAACAGCAAATAGCTCAAACAGGAGAGCATGGGCTTATAGTTCAGCAGGATTAGGATAAAGATGATTAATGTAATCCCTTTTATTTTATCAAAAAGAGCTTTTGGGTGACCAGGGTAAAAGCCCTCAGACAGAATGTTCCAGTGGCATCTGGAATTTTCCCTCGCTAAGAGATAAGCACATCCCCGGTGTGGTCGTCTCTCCACTCATCCATTGATTGGAATACCACGCTGGGCTATCGTGGAGAAAGCGCCCACACAATACCCTTGCCCGTAGGGGCACCTGCTCCAGTTAGCCCCATGGTTTAGAGCTTATTCTGCACGCCCCCGACTCACAGGAGTGGTGGGGGAATGGCTGGACGCTTGGGAGGCTGGGTGAACCACCGCCAGTTGCCATTTCCTGAGATGGGGGCACGGGAGGACTGCGGTAGGAGTGGAGGAGGGTCAGGAGCTCGCCTTTGGCTGTGTGGGGTGGAGACGCTGAGTAGGCAGGAGGCTATAAAATACCGAATTTGGTGAGGCGGGAAGTAGGAGGGGGTCTGTGATAGCCATTTGGGGAGCACGGGGCAGGGGCTGAGAAATGACCACGACTAGGAGGTGTCACTCTAAGGCACAGGCCCCTGCCAGGTGACCAGGTTTCCAGCCCCTGGGGGAGAGAGATCCATTTAATCCACCGGCCTTTTGCTGGTTTTCTGCTGTGTACAATGAGAGAGCTAAGCGGGACAGTTTAGAATCATCGTTAACTACTCTGTTAAAAGCTTTCAGCGGGATCCCACTGCTCTTAAGCTGAAGACCAGAGCTTGGCCCTGGCTCACAAGGTCCTGCCTGAACGGCTCTGTCGTGCCCACATTTACTGTGCTCTGTCTCTTTCGGTTCCTTCCACATGTCACGCACAGTCCTGTTCCCGTTGCCTGAAGGGCTCCCTTCACCCTCATCCACTAGCCATGCTTACTACCTCATCTTACAGGTGACTTCCTCAAACGGGCCTCCCCTGAGTGCCCGACCACCTGGTATGTGTGCTCAGAACGGTTCTCCTTCCGGGGCTTACTCCAACCTGCACTTCCCCGCCGGATGGCAAGGGTGACATCTCTCTCGGACACTGCCATTGCTTGCTACCTGCTCAGTACTGCAACCAGCAGTTGTGTGTATCCAGGCCAGGCTGAGTGGAACAGGCGGAGGTGGTGAATAGAGGAGGTCAAGCAGGGCCCGGAGCCGTCTGCAAAGACCCTTGGAAGAGGGAGGACTTTGGTTGGGCCTTAAACAAAGGGAGGATTGGACAGCAGAGAGGACAGGCCGTTTCAGTCGGGGAATCTGTCTAAACACACCTGGGAAGAGCCCTGACCTGAGATCAGGAGAATCAGGGTCTCAGCTCAACTCCTGGGTGACCTGGGACAGGTTATTTGCCCTCTCTGGACCCTAATCTCCTGTCTGTAAAATGAGAGGCTGGCTTATCAGGGACTGCAGATAATAGCATCATGACACTATTCCCCCATCTCATCCGCTGGCAGACATCTCTTTGCCCCGAGAGCCTGAATACAGCTTTACAATTGTTTTTGACACAGTGTTCTAGGGAGTCATTACCAATGGATAGGAGATGGTAATTGAGATCAGCCCTGTGTATCGGGCCTGGCTTGGAAGACAATCTCTTGGATGAAGTCAGGCTATGACATTGTCTGATTCAGGGAATGGGTCGCGGGAGGACTGAGCAAGGGTTCTGACAGCTGCGGGTAGGGCAGAAAGCCCTACTGAGGGAAAGGGCTCAGCAGCACCGGATGCCATCATCAGAAAGGACTTGAAGATGTTCTGGCACCGTGGTGGCAAGCTGACTTTCAGGGGCCAGTAGATAACGTTAAAGGAGAGAAATGTGCCAGGAGAATAAAATGGGGAATGGTAAGGAGTGTGGTAAAATGGGGAAAGGGAGACCACGTGCCCTGTCTCAAAGGATTCTTTCTCTCTCACTCTATTTCCTCTTCTCATGCTTCCTCCTCACTGCACAGATCAAACAAGAACAATCTTCGGGATGAATTTCTTGCCCGGACAGCCAGAACGTGACCTCTGAGTCCTCATGACTTTATTGGAGAATCTAGATCTGGGAGGTAACAGTGTCATCTAAGGCCACACTATGGGCCAGATCTGTTGATTTCCATTTTAGTGCTTTTTACTGCAGTGTGGTCATGAGGCTTGGGACACAGGCTAAGGATGCACTAAGGAGAGACAGGAGTGGACTAAGGATTTCAACAGATGTCCATTTCGTCCTGGGTGCTTATGGCAAGGGAGATGGGTGGCCTGTTTCCCAGTGCTGTTAGTAACCACTCATGTGACTTCTTTTATGTAGTTACTGGTTTAAACTCCCCAGATCTTCAGAAGTGTCACTTTCCACTGGGGAAATTTTCCCTCTCATGATTAAACACAGCCCCCCCCCCTCCTTTCCTTAGTATTAATCACCTTCTCCTATAATTGGTACTTAAAATGTCAAAGGAGAAGGAATTAATTAACAGGAGTATCCAGTGCAGCAAGGCATGGTATGCTGCAAGGCTCTGGGACTGATTATAAAAAGCACTTCCTTAAATATTTTGAGCACTTTGGGGAATCAGAAACCTCCCTTCTAATTGAAAGATCCTTAACTACACCCCAAGTCCTGGCTGGTGGCCAGGGGTGCAGAGCTGAGTGAGGCGGCGTGTGGAAATCCCTTCTTCGCCACTCTAGGGAGACGTCCCTCCAAACTGGGATAGGTGGCAACAGAGGTTCAGAAACGGCAGAGGTCCCGGGCCCAATCTGAGGGAGAAGAAATTTAACATGACTGAGCTCCTGCTATGTGTCAGGAACTTCACCTACGGTGCTTCTGTAGGACAGGTCATAACGATGATCTCCATTTTACAGATTAGGATATTGAGGCTTAGCATGGTGGTGAGATCCTCAAGTCGCGCGGCTACTAATTGAAAGAGCAAAGGATTCAAATTTAGGTCTGATTCTAAAGCTTTGCTTTTTCATGGGATCCTGAAATCCTAGTCCCACCTCGCGTCTGGACTGCTCTCCACCCTGGCCCCAAACTCCCTGCAGGAGTTTTGACAGCTAAGCCCCGAGCCAAGACCCCGGCCTGGGAGGTGGAGCAGGGCGCAGCACAAGAGCCCCGCCCCGGCTCGGGTGTCAGCCAATGGTAACGCGGCACCCAGTCTTTTGCCCAATCAGCCAGAGCTCTCCGTCCCCCCTCCCCTGCTCCTCTGCCCCTCCCCTCCGCTTTCCCTTTGGCTCGACCGAGCTTGACGGAGCGGAAAGTCCCTTCAGCCGACTCCGGGCCGGCAGCCATTGGAGGAAGGTCTGTCACTGGGCCGCCCAATCAGCGCGTGCACAGAAACGCATCTCGGGCTGTGATTGGTTAGCGCGGCGGTTGCCCCCTCGCCCCCGCTCGCTCTCACCCCCCTGGGCGGCTCGGAGGCGGGGCAGGTGGGGGCGGGCCCAGGTAGCAGGTTCGGCTGCGCCGGGGCCGCGCGTCGGAGGTAAATATTAAGGCGGTGGGTGTGGGGCGCCGGGGCCGAACCGGGACGCGGGCTAGCCGAGCTGGGGAAGGGGCGACGCCCCGCCGCCCGAGGTGAGTGAGAGAACGGGCGGTTGAGCCGGCGAGCGGCTGGCGCCTGGGTCCCCTCGGGCGTCCCTGCCCGGCCTCCGGATGCCTCCAGCCGCCGCCGCGGTCGTCGGGCCCTAGGCGCCGGCCCGTTAGTTGCCCTGGCCCGGAGCCGGCCAGGCCCGCGGGGTGTTGAGCCCGCTGACGTCAGCCCGGGCTTCCTCACCCCCGGGGCTTCCCCCACCCTTCCCCCCGGCTTCCTGAGAGGGCTCCCGAGCCGTGGGAGCCTGGTCGCCGCCGCCGGGACCTCCGGGGGAGCGAGGACTTGGGGTGAGAGCCGCGCAGGAAACCGTCTCCGCCTGCGGTCTCCCCCATTTACAGACGGGGAAACCGAGGCACGGGCCGCTGGCCGGCTCCCGACGGTCGCTGTTGGCTTCGGGAGCCCTGGGCTGTATTATCTCCTCTCGGAGTCGAGGGGGGCGTATCGTTCCGTCGGTTTGGGGGTGTTGGTGGCCCCTGTCCAGGAAGAGCAGCAGTCGGGGTTCTGGCCTCGTTAATGGCGTGTTCTGCTTTTTCTTTCAGTTTCCCCCTTTCCAGGGTGAGGATGGTTTTGTACAACCTGGAGTTCATTAGTTGAAAGGTGCGCTCTGTCGAGACAAGGTATTCTTTTCCTTCTTTTTGTTTTTCTTTACGATCGTATTAACGATCTGTGGGGGAAATCGGGAAGTCTTGACAGAAGATCGTGTTCCTGGATTTGGTTCTCAGCTGGGTCAGCTGCCCGGTTATTCATGTACTTGGCATCTTTTCTATTCCACCCTGTGGCATTTGCATGTTTTAGGGTGGTTGTCATCTTCCAGCCACCCAGCCTTGCAGTGTCTCTCAGCCCCCAACATCCCTGCCCCCATCCTCTCCCCAGTCTCCCTGAGTTGTAGCCTCAGCTGGGCTGAGGATCATTCCTTACCTTGCTTTTGAACTGGGGCTAATAGAGATCTTAATAAGATTGTTCCTTTTGCAGTCATTGGCTCGCTGGAGAAGAATCCAGGCCTTGAGGGAGGTTGTTCATTCAAGTGCTGGTTTTCTGCACACCCCCTCACGCCCCAAGTAGACTGAATGGCCCTGAGGATTTAGCCTGCCAATTCCCCACTGGGTAGTGGGTGGATTTGAACTAGAACAGTATTAGGAGAAAATGATTTGCTGGGGGTTCTTGTGGAAGTTCATGTACTGCGAATGTTGATATCACCCAGAACATTCTCTAATGTTCTGCTGCAAAATGTTACAGTATTGCCCTGAAGAAGCCTTCCTCTGGATGGTAACTTTTGCGAAGAGCCGATAAGACCAAGGCACTGTTACACACAACGAGCCCGCAGCAGCAGTGATTTCTTGTGGTCTGGCATGCCTAAACTGTAATTTTGCCTGATTTGTGGAAGTCTTTAACTCTAACCCAAGAAGAGACAAAGGGGTCATCACCCTCTTCATGAAACGATTAATATTTTGTTCCTGATTTCCACACTCTGGTCTTAAATTTGTCAAGGTACTTTGATTGGTTACACAGCACTTACAGGCATCAGACATGGTGTGACGATCTAGGAAACCAATTTCAGATGAACCTCAGAACTTGTTTTTGCAATTGTGAAAGATTTCTTGTTTGTTTCTCTCGTGTAGCAATGTAGGGGGGTTAACACTGACCATGACTTCATTCATTCTGAGGTGTGGTAAAGTGTACTTTTTGTTTGTTTCCCTTTTAACCTGGAAGAGGCTTTTAATCACTTAACCAGTGAAGATGAGGAAATGGAATTTTGGCTTTCGCTTTTGCACCTGAGTTAACCAAATCGTCTGTTCATTTCACATCTACGGAATGCCCATGACGTGCCAGGCACTGGCTCGGGAGCTAGAAATCCGAAGATACAGGACTTGGGGAATTCACAGTTGGGAAGTGTCGTGGCCAGGTTTAACTCTAGTGCGACCGCAGGGTTCCTTGTTCATATAAATACAGATGCAGGAGCCAGGCCATTTTTTAACTTTGTAAGTCCTGCCTGCTTTACAGACTGAATCCTTGTGTGCTTGGGTCACAAGTTAGTATGTGAAGAAGAATAAAACTGACTCTCTTTTCTGCTCATGGAATCTCTGTTTTCCAGCCGTTTAGTAGTATAACACTTACAAACTTGTTCTTTTAGTGAGAGATATCCTTTCTTAAAATGGTGATTATTCTAGCTATCTGGAAGCTTTTGGAAGAAGTCCTGTGTGTCTTCTTACTTTGGTATTCATGCTGACCTTCCTGTCCCTGCCATTCATAATTAGGGGCAGTATTTTAGTATTGTCAAGTTTTTTTCTGATTTACACAGTCTCCTTTGGTTTCTGGAACAAGTCAGGACATTTGAGAAGATGTGAAACGTTCTTGAATTAGATCTGTCTCTGTTTTCTTCAGTGAGGTTCTTTGAACGGTATAACCTGATAGCTTGGGAATCAAAAAGACATTGTGTTTTCTAGACAACCGTTGTCAGTTGTATGCAGCTGATTATGTTCATTTGTACCACATGTTGTCTTTTAGAACGTGGTAATTGTGACCTTTAATATTTTCCTATAAAATGTATTTCTTGACCAGCGTTTCATTGCATTGATAGGAAGCTGGTAGTTATTTGTATCTTTCAACCCTCATCTTGATTTAGTGACTTTATTTTAGTGCCATTAGACTCTCATTGATTCAGAATCCAGACCCTCAACAAGCTCAGGTAACCAGACACATTTTCAAATCTTTGTGACCCTGAACCATTCCCTCATCTGGAATGTTGTTAAAGGAAAGGCCTTCTTCTGTTCGATACGGTTTAGAGTTAAATACATCATTGCATTCCGCCTCTTTGGTAATCTTCATTCAGCACTTAGAGTAATTATCAGGATATTCATAATCACTCCATTTCCCAGCCTGAAATAAGTACGATGGCATTTAGATGAATCATTTGTGATATATTTACACTCACAGTGAAGTATACGATTAGAGGCAATTTTAAACCAATTAGACCTGAAAGGTAGTAAGAGAACACAAAGTAGGGCAGTTATCATATCTTAAATCTGCCATATTTCCCAGTATCTAACACTGTGCTGAGTGCACAGAAATACTCAACACACCAGCAAACCTTGATTGATAACTCATCGACGGTGTCTTTTATGTCTTTCCCGTTGCAGTCTTTAGTTTTTACGGCTTGGGTGCTTAAGACTTAATTTAACTATTGTGCATGTCCCAGGGAAAGAAGAATGTTGTCATAATATTCATTTCTACGGTGGAGGAAAGTCTCTTGATTAACCTATATCTGCTGCAGTGCCAGTGTATGGAGATATTAACAATCATGAAATTTATTATCTTGTATCGTTGTAGAGTCATCAAGTTCCCCATTCACCTTTCTCTGTCAGTTGCAATGAAGAGAATCTGTGTTTAATGTAGTTGCAAACCTATTCTTTCTTAATGTGTACTTCCCGAAAGAGGAAAGGCCACCGCCTTTTTATTTTTGGGTAATGCTTTTTCAATATTTTATGAACTTTTGTTCTGTCCGTTCTAGTTGTCTAACGTGATCCCTGCTTTTATCGACTTTAAGCTCACTGCCACTTGTGCTAACTCAGGTTAGAGAAGAGCTCTCCTTGTGTGCTCACTGTAAAATACAGTTCTTAATAACTGTTGTTAAATTGCCTTCCACTTTTTTATAAACCAAAGTAGTTATATTAAATTTTACTGTGGACTGGCTCTTAAATGACTTGCATAAAACACTTCTGTAATCAAATTCATTTAAAACATAGTGTCCTAATGCATTACGTATAGCAATTTAGTTTTGTCTTGGTAATATTTCATGACCCACTGGTGGGTTTTATTTTAAATCATGACATGATGTAGTAATCTAGAGAGCCAACAGGGTAGGAATTGTGGGTATACAATATTAAGATTCAAGGACGTTCTTAATTTTAATATTTGAGGGTGTAATTTTTAGGAATTTTAAGAAGTCATTCCTTTTCTAAATAGAATTACCATACTTTCAAAAGCAATTTTGGCCATAAATATTTAAATACATTTATAAGGAGAACAAAACAACACACTTTTTTAGAAGTTGCTCTTTGAGTCTCTCCTCCTTCCGGGAAGTAACCCAAACGGGGTCAGTGCAGTAAAGCCTCTGTGCTTTACTCCTAAAAGGCTGTTCAGAATTTATGTATACCTCTTTTAGTTACTGTTGTTTGTTTTTTTTTTAAACACACAAACGTATTTCACCCTCTGGCTTCTCAGAACCGATTAGAAGCAGTAAGTTGGAAAGCAACAAGGCCATAAAATGAGCCAAATACACATTGCGGGAAACCACAGAAAATGGCTGATTGCAAGGGAAAATCAAGGACTGTAAATCTACAGAAAGCAGACCCAAGAACTCGCAAAGCCTTTCAACAAAGTAACAAACATCTTTGTATATTGAGAGTCAGGTGACAACTTTATATTCATATTGATAACTCAGTGATTCAGAAAAGGCTATTTCCCTGTTGATTTTTGAGAAGAATTTTAGTCAGAAACAACAAATACTTCATTTTGGTACCTTAAAGGAATGCAGCCAAAGTAAGGATTTGGGTTGCTGTTTGAGTAGCCTTCATGAGGGGTTTTGCTCATAATGGTGCCAAGATAGGGGTTTCCACAGGTGTCTTATGTAAGTGGCAAATATAAATTGATTCTATTCCTGCCGAAGTAGACAGTGCCCTCAAGTGGAATTAAGACAAACACATTATAAAAAAAAGAAAAAAAAAAAAAAAAAAAAAGAGAGAGACAGAGAGAGAACCACTTTAAGCCAGCTCTACCCCTGCTTTTTACTAAATGTTGCACAGGTATTTCAAGAGTATTGGTTTAAAGGGATGCCAAACTCTTTATCTGGTCTTGGGTAATTTACATGTCTCGTTCTGGGTTGTAGTGGGACAGACTTTTAAAAAACCTCACCATTAGAGAGCACTTCATTATCTAATGATGCATTCTTTGTATAGACTTGACTGATTATTTAATCATTAAGTTAAATTATTAAACTGAAAATTTGGTTCTTTTCTTTTTGGAGTATTTATTTTTAAATTCCAAGAGGAAACTAGAGAAATATGATAGTCCAATCAACTGTTGCTGTTACTCAGAATGGTGGATAAATCTACCTCAAAGAAGGAGGGAAGAAGTAACTGTGTTTAGAAACCAAATAGCCGCACTCGTGTCCCAGAGAATACATAAGGACTATTTGTTTTCAGTAAGATAATTAATTAAAATAATGAATTCTGAATTTGATTTAGTGAAATCGCATAGTGTTTAACCCCCAGTTAAGGTAGGGTTGCGAAGGCTGTTTTAATTGTGCAAGACTAGTACTGTAAAAATTTTCAGTGAAGATTTGAAACTGGAAATAGTCTTTTTATGTTTTTCTTTCTAGCAAAACATAGTTAAAATTGTGGTGTTTGTTACTGTACTACAGTTATGTTCTTTGTTATGTAGTCCAAGTTTTAATGGCTACAAAATTGATTTTTAACATCTTTACTATCATCAGATTTACAATACCTGATATTTGAGATTATGAGAAATTAAATGATGGGTCCGATTAATATGGTTAACATTTGCCTGTCTAAGGACAAAATGTACATGATGAAAGGAATGAAACTGAATCAGAGATCAAGTAAATGATCCATTATCAAAATAGGGAGCACAGATAAATGAATCGTGGTTACAGTTTCAGAATATGATTTATGTTTTTTTGATAAAAGATGTTCAGCATAATAATTATGATGGGTAACTTTTCACTTAAACCACGTGTACAGAAACAATAGCCTCTTTGACTGATGTCTGTTTTGCTGAAATGCAGCAACTTACTCATTTAGGTTAGGTCTGATCTATTAAAAACGCTACTTTTTAAAGCTTAAAAATGCATATATATGTTTAAATCTGTATAGAATGTTATCTTTTACTAGAATTTGATTTTATACATTGCATTGCCATGGAAACAAACATTATTGTATTGTGTTTGAAGCTACTTTACAACTGGATCTCCTTAATTAAAGATGCAACGTTACAGTAGGTACAAGTGATGCATGTCTTTTAGCCTTTTTAGGTAATTTTGGAAGTATTTCATTTATGTGTGTGCTTTTACTAATCAAATGAGATCTTAAGTCTTTAACCTTGATATTAGCTCATGTAGAATAAAGTGTAAAGTTTCTTTTTGCTTGTCCTCCAGGCATTTTGCTTTGCTGTCTTGTTACAGCATGGACACCAAATTGCTAAAAACGTGCTTTGGGACTGCCAGTGAATTTATCTTTTGTGGTTTTCCTACAAACTTAGTAGTTCCCTTTTTTTTGAGTTAATATTTCGGAGTTAATGTCACCATGAGTTCAGGCTTATGGAGCCAAGAAAAAGTTACTTCACCCTACTGGGAAGAGCGGATTTTTTATTTGCTTCTTCAAGAATGCAGTGTTACAGACAAACAAACGCAAAAGCTCCTTAAAGTACCAAAGGGGAGTATAGGACAGTATATCCAAGATCGTTCTATGGGGCACTCGAGGATTCCGTCTGCAAAAGGCAAGAAAAATCAGATTGGATTAAAAATCCTAGAGCAACCACACGCAGTTCTCTTTGTTGATGAAAAGGATGTTGTAGAAATAAATGAAAAATTCACAGAGTTGCTTTTGGCAATTACCAATTGTGAAGAGAGGTTCAGCCTGTTTAAAAACAGAAACAGACTGAGTAAAGGCCTCCAGATAGATGTGGGCTGCCCTGTGAAAGTACAGCTGAGATCCGGGGAAGAAAAATTTCCTGGAGTTGTGCGCTTCAGAGGACCCTTATTAGCAGAGAGGACAGTATCGGGAATATTCTTTGGAGTAGAACTACTGGTAAGTTTGATAAACCTTTTTAGTGAGCTTGTGCGTGTGTGTGTTTCTTTCTGTGTATATTTGTATGCACACATGTTTTGTTTTTTTTTTAACCCCTTTAAATTAAATACAACAGAAGTTTTTCCAGAAATCTCCCATAGTTGTTAATATTCACAATTCTTAGGATTTACTTTTTAATGATAAATTGAGATAACGTAAAGATGATACATTGAAAACTTTTTAAAACTACCTAATGTAGTAGGAAATACACATAGATCATGTAATTGTTGAAGGGTTTCCAATATTAGAAATTTTAACATTGTCTGTGTTAAAAGTGAGCTCTGCCAATTATAATTGAATTAATCATCTCACAAAATTATGAATTACCTTGTGACCATAGTAACTGTAGATCTTTCAGTTTTTCTTAGGGTGTGCTATTAAGTTCATGAAACTTAGATATAAGATTTTCAAAAAATAAGGTGCGGCAATTTAAAATGGCTTATAGTTGTCCCTGATAATATATGTGAAAATGACCCAGGAACTCATTTCTCCTGAAGGGAGAACCAACAACTCCGTGATTCATTTCCAAAGTTAATATTCTCAAGAGCTTAAATGTCAGTTACATTTTTTACATTCTTGCATATAGAATTTCATGATCAAAAAGTTTCTAAAGCAGCCAATTGTAAACCAAGTAAGAGATCTGAATCCCAGCTATACTGTTTACTAGTTGGGCTGCCAGGTTACTTAACCCAAGCTACTTCTCCTAAAGCTGCTTCCTCATCTGTAAAATAATGAAACCAGCACACAGCTTGAAGCGTTTTTTTGTGATACATTGATTCAAGAGTCAGTGTGGTGGCTGGCACATAGTAAGTACTCAGTAAATGGAGCTAATGTTATCGTGGTGTTAAAGTAAATTTTTCTTTTTATGACAAAGTTATTGTTCGTATTGAAATGTAGAATCTAGCCCGGCTCTCTCACAGTGGAATTATGACTTTTAATTAATTAATTAATTAATTAATTATATTTCAGCATCAGATACAGCTTCTTTTTTCCTTTTTTTTAGACACTCAAAATTCACCAGCAACTGCTAATAATTATATTTCTTATCTCTGTCGTTCGGAATTTTCCCAGTGATTTCTCTGAAATCCCCGGAGTGGATCTTTGTTTCTTATGGGTCATCTTACTTCCTTTCTTCTCTACCTATCAGTCATTTTTTTCCCCCCCCTCTCACTTGAAAACTAGGAAGAAGGCCGTGGCCAAGGTTTTACTGACGGGATATATCAAGGGAAACAGCTTTTCCAGTGTGATGAAGACTGTGGAGTGTTTGTTGCGTTGGACAAGCTAGAAATCCTGGAAGATGATGACAATGGATTGGAAAGTGATTATGCAGGTCCAGGGGACACCGTGCAGATGGAACTTCCGCCCCTGGAGATAAACTCCAGAGTTTCTTTGAAGCTCGGAGAAACCACAGAGTCCGGCACGGTTATATTCTGCGACGTCTTGCCTGGGAAAGAAAGCTTAGGATATTTTGTCGGTGTGGACATGGTAAGAAACTTTTGGAATAGATTATCTTTGTGGGTGTATCTATTAGTTTCATGACCAGTTTAGGTACAAATTGAGCACTTTGAATATTTAAAAGGGTAACGTAAAAAACATCTTCTAATTTATCTTTGGTAGAGGAACATTGACGTGGGACAGGAGTCTAGATATGGAGTTACATTTACTCTTTTTCCAGTTTGAATAAACTGGAGTAATGTTTCAATCCTTCAATTTGCTCTATGATGGCTGACCAAGAAACAGGAAAAAAAAAGCCCCACCCAGAGATGTTCCATGATATCTTGTTTTTCTTTATCTTGAAAAGATTCCCCCCGCCCCCCCTTCTCTTTATAATATTTTGCTAATATGGATGGCAGTCTGAGGATCCTCTTGGCAGGCTACCTGGAGTTTTGCCCCACTGGCTTTTCCCCACCTCTGTCTGCCCTTTAGTTGGCCTGTGCGAGTGTGCATTCCAAACCCCTCTAGTGCGCTCCTGGAAAGGAAAGTTCTGGCAAACACAGTATTCCTCATCTATTTCCAACGACAGCATGTTGTACACATTGGTGCTCAGGGCAGTTGTCTGACTGGCTTGTCTCTTAATCTGACTCCATGAACAGCACTATACTCCTTGGTGCTATGTTGGAATATAAAATAATTAAATCTAGAAGTCTATTTTGGAGGGAACTCTTACATATCCATAAGATGTCAAAAGAACAATAACAAATAGATCTTCTGTGTACAGAAATGCACACAGGGGTTCAAATAGAATATTTAAGTGCTCAGGGAATGTAAAAGTAATTAGAACAAGGTAGGCTTAACTAGGGGCCGATTTCTGGGTGAAACAATGTATTATTAATGAATCTTCCTATGCAGATGGGTGTTATGTAGACTAGCATTTGTTGTCCAGTAAAGTAGGAGGAATCCTTTCAATTCCTTGCTTGTCTGTGGGCTTACTGTACCTTGATTATTCTTGGATCTCATTTTTACCAACACAAAACCAAAAAACAAATAAGCAAAAACATACCAAAAGCTTTATTAGCGTGGCAGTTGTTTCTGATATGTTCTTTTTTTCTTTAGGAAAAATAGTTAAAATTTGCCAGCATAAAATCTTGTGGAAGATCCTTTTCTGGAAAATACAGATTTTTGTATTCATGTTTTATTGAGACAGGTTTTAAAACTGTATTGCTTACTTTCTAGGATAATCCTATTGGCAACTGGGATGGAAGATTTGATGGGGTGCAACTTTGTAGTTTTGCAAGTGTTGAAAGTACAATTCTCTTGCATATCAATGATATCATCCCAGGTATGTTTTCTTCGTGTTTTTATGTATTAATAAGGCAGGGTTCCTAAGATGTGTTTTGTTATGTAAATATAAGCTTCAAGATGCATTTTTGGAAGTTGACTTCTTGTCCTATGGAATTGTTATCAAATAGAATATCCTGTCTTATCATACTCCAAATGAGAATAATACTTACAGACTTTTTATTTCCAAAAGCATATGAGCGTGGGGTGGCATTTATACATTATCGTTAACTTTTCATTACCTGTTGATTCTAAGTGGGGGAAAAAGCCCTTTCTGATCATTGGAAGAGTTAGAAAATAAATCACCTGCTACCTGTTTGAGTAAGAGCCTGGTTTAAACTAGAAGCCTGTAAGCAGAAGTTGGTCACGTCATGTGACATAATATACTGTGGAGAGGATTCTTCCTGCGTGCCCTTTGAGATTTCTTCCAGTTTTGAGCTGCTGTAATTGATCAGGATTCATGACTCTCGAGTCAGATCACCCAACTTTACACCTTAGGAAAACAAAACAAAACAAAACAAAAAAACATTAAGCCGCCTTTTATTTCCTGTAAACAAGTAGCACCTAATGGCCTCTGTCAACTAACTGATAAATTCCCATTGATGGCAAAAATCGACAGCATCTCCCTCCCCCCCCCCAACCTTAGCAGAGTTCCAGTTACAGGCTAGTTGGCTGATAGTATGTTAATCATGAAACTGACAGAGGCATTCATAGGTGGTGCTTTTAATTGATCATTATGCAACCATGAATAAATGTCAGAAAGCCTACATTCAGTAGCCACCAATGTATGCATCCATGAATTAGATGACTTACACTTCTTCACATTCTTGACAAGTTTATAAGGTCATTTTTTTTTTAACTTAAAAAAATATTTATTTATTTTTGAGAGAGAGAGAGACAGAGAGAGAGAGACAGAGAGAGAGGGAGACACAGAATCCGAAGCAGGCTCCAGGCTCTGAGCTGTCAGCACAGAGCCCTATACGGGGCTCGAGCTCACAAACCGTGAGATCATGCCCTGAGCTGAAGTCGGAGGCTTCACGGACTGAGTCACCCAGGCGTCCCCCCAATTTTAAGGTCTTAATTATTGCCTGTTTTGCCGATAAAAACTGGGGCTTAGCTAGTGCTGAGGTTGGCTAGGATCAAGTAGGTGGTAGAGCCAGAATTCAAATCCAGACCTGTCTGATTGAAAGGCTCTGCTCTTTTCAGTCCCTCCTCACCCTTTGTGTATACACTTTGGATGTGAAGACTTGCATAGAAAAGCATCCTTCTCAGCCTCAGATGGATACTTGGGAATATTGTTTCCATGGAAATGGGTTTTGTCTCTAATTCTATAAAAGCTGAATTTCACTGAAGCAGGGATCATAACCGAACAAGATGATTTTTTCCGCTCCGGTATTTTTTTTCCCTTCTTCCTCATTTTGATGCAGAACACTTTGGAGTTTCCCACAGGTCATTTCAGGTCCTCAGTAACTTTTTTTTTTTTTTTTTTTTTTTGTAAAAATGAAGGGGCTATTACTAGATGATCCTTAGGATTCCTTCTAGCCTGCACTGTTTGCCCTTCTCCTGTTCCTTGTTGGCTTGGCAAGTAATAAATGCTTGTTTTGCTGAGTTACAGAATGCTTTCTACTTTGGCTTTTAGCTTTATAGCAAGAGTACATTAATTGGAGGTATGGGGTTCAAATAAGGGCTTGGTTTCGATTTTACTTTGTAAAAGTCTGACAAACTCGGCTTTTCTTGAATTTTAGGGTAAATCCTATACCTACCGCCTACCTAGACTCTCCAAGGAACATTTTTACTGTGCTTGCTTTTTCAGGTATCCATTCCTGTATCTGTTCACTAACCCATGTTATTTCTGTATGCATTTCAGAGTACGTCGCAGACACCAGCACACATATAATTAACCAGAGAGAAGTTTAGGGTTTTTTTCTTCCTTTTGAGTTAAGACAGACACGTAACAAAATACATGTTGTGTCATTTGAGTTTTGACTAATGCATATACCCTTGAATTGGAAACCCTTATGAAGTTACTAAAATAACTTCTAATAAGAAAAATATTTGCATATCTCAAATCAAAATAACAAAAAAAGCACAGTAAAACATCTCATTTCCATTCTTATCTCCTCCACTTCCGGTACCTCCTCATTCCATCCCTTGCCTCCCACTGCTAACTATTTTTATTAGTTTCTTGTATATCTTTCCAGAACTTCTTTATACAGTATAAGCACATATTCTCCCTTCCCTTTTTAAATAAAAAACATACTATTTATACTATTCTGCACCTTGTCTTATTCTCTTAAATCTATATCTTGGAGCTGTTGGTATACTTTTCCACTGCATTTATTTAACCAGATTCCTACCGACGTATATTTGGATTGTTTCTAACTTTTTACTATCACAAAGTAATAGTATCCCACATGTGCTAGCAAATCTATAGGATAAATTCTGAGAAGTGGGGTCATTTGGTGAAAAGATCCATGAACTTGTATTGTTCTAGATATTACTACATTGCCTTCAGCAGTGTATATAACAGTTACCAGCAGAATATGAGGGTGACTTTTTTTTATGGACTTTCCATGAGAGTATGTTGTTGAATTTTCTCCCAGTCTGCAAGGTGAAAAATCTATTTCAGTATAGTTTTAATTTCCATTTCTCTTTTGAATGAGGTTAAGCATCTTTTCCTATGATTAAGGGCAATTTGTGTATTTCTTTCTGTGACCTGTATATTCATACCTTGTTTATTTTTTTAAATTGGATTATTGGCCTTTTTTCTTACCAGTTTCTTTTTTATGTGTTAGGAAAGCCAACTGTTTTATGATATGGGGTGTAAATGTTTCCTACTTGCCAACTCTCATTTGTAACTCGTCCTTTTTTATCTGGTTGTCCTCATTTTTGAAAATTATGGTAAGATAAATGTAACAATATTTACCATTTTAACCATTTGTCAGTGTGCAATTCAGTGACATTACATACATTTACTGTGATGTGAAACCATCACCTCTATCTATTTCCAGACTTTTTTCATCATCTCAAACAGAAACTATATGCATTATGAAATAACTCCCCTTTCCTCCCTTCCCTCAGCCTCTGGTAACTTCTGTTCTCTACTTTCTGTCTTTATGAATTTGCCTATTCTAGATACTTCATACAAGTGGAATCTTCCAGTATTTGGTCCTTTGTAAATGGCTTGTCTCACTTAGTGTCATGTCTTTTGACTTTGCTTTAGGTGTTTTTAGCCGTGCAGAATTTTAAAATTTTTATGTAGTTGAATTATGAGTTACTCCAAGGTTTTATAGGCATTTCCCCATGTTTTCTTACATGGCTCTTGTGGTTTTATTGTATATACATCTTTGATCCATTTTTATTTTATGTGATATATAATGTGATATATGGATCTAGTTTGGGTCCCCCTCCCCAGATAGCTGCCCAGTTGTCGCAACATCTTTGATTAAAAGTTCACCTTTTTCCTGCTCCTTTGAGATGCCACTTTTCCCATACTCAGTTCCCATATAGACTTTGGCATATTTCTGGACTTTCTCTTCTGCCTGCTCATGCTTCAGTACCACACTGTTTTTAACGATTCTTTATAGTATGTTTTAATAGGAGCACTAGTCTTGCCTCATTGCTCTTCTGAATTTTCCCGCCATTCCACATTGTCTTCAAAAAGGGTAATAGACACATTTAAGTCTACAATCCATCTAGATTTAATTTTGTGTAGGAGATGAGGTACACATACCCAATTTGATCTACCAGGCTCGCTGCGTATAAATCAAGCTTCGACACGGGTATATATGGACCTCTTCCTGGGCTCTACTCTTTCCTTACACTAAGACGTCTAGGCCTTCATTATCATAGCTTTACAAGAAGCTTTATAGCTGGAGAGTACACTTCCCCGTTTGTTCTTGGCTATTGTTGGCCTTTGCCTCTTCGTTGTAAATTTAACAGTCGGCTTCTCCGACATTACAGGAGAGTTCCGTTGGGATTTTGGTTGGAACTGTAGTCAACCTGTAGAGTAATTTGAGGAGACGTTTTCATTATACTGAAATTTCTAATACGTGAACATCGCATTACCTTTCATTTATTTAATCTCTTTTTAGTAAAATTTTATACATTTCTCCATTTCTTGCATGCATTCTGATACATTATAAAGTAAAACATGTTTTCTAACAGTTTTCTGTGATCTATAGAAATACAGTCGACTCGTAGAGAACAGTTGTATTGAAACCTAATTCACATACCATATATCTCCCTCATTTAAGCTGTTCCATTCAGTGTATTTTAGTATATTTACAGATACGTGCAGTCATCACTATAGCCAGTTGTAGAACATTTTCATCACCTCGCAAAGAAACCCTGTACCTTTTAGCTATTACTGTCCTATCTCTTCCTCCTCCTTAGTCCTAACCAACCACTAATCCACTCTCTGTCTCTGGATGTTTGTCCATTCTGCACGTTTCATATAAATAGAATCACTTAACATGTGGTCTTTTGTGACTGGTTCCTTCGTGTAGCAGAATGTTCTCAAGGTTCATCCATGGTGTAGCATGTATCCTTATTTTATTCCTTTTTATGCCCAGATAATATGCCGTAGTATGGATGTACCCCATTTCGTTTATTCATTTGTTGAAGGACACTTGAGTTCCTTCCATCTTTTGCTGTACATAATGCTGCTATCACATTTGTGTACAAGTTTTTGTGTGGACGTATGCTTTCCTTTTTCTGGGTACATACCTAGGAGTGGAACTGCTGGGTCACTTGATAAGTGGGTTTAAGCATTTGTGGAACTGTCAGACTGTTTTCCAAAGCGGCTGCACCATTTTGCATTCCTACCAGCATTGTATAAAGGTTCTGATTTCTTCACACCCTTGCCAACATTTATTATTATCTGAGTTTTTGATTCTAGCCAGCCTAGTGGGTAAGTGTTATCTCAGTTGACTTTTGTGGGCTGAGTTTTGTTGCAGACAGTCTTTTTAAAATCTTTTTTTAAATTATTTTTTAAATATTTATTTATTTTTGAGAGAGAGAGAAAGTGAGCATGAGTAGGGGAGGGGCAGAGAGAGAGGAAGACACAGAATCTGAAGCAGGCTCCAGGCTCTGAGCTGTCAGCACAGAGCCTGACGCGGGACTCAAACCCTCTGACCGCGAGGTCACGATCTGAGCCGAAGTCAGATACTCAACTAACCTAACCACCTGGGGGCCCTTAAAATCTTTTATTCTCAGTGTATCCATAGATTACTTTTTTAGTAACTAGTCATTATCATCTGCAAATACTAATAGTTTAATTCTTCTTTCTAATCCTTGTATGTTTTATTTTTAAAATATGGTTTCTTATTGTCTTGGCTCTATGAACTTTTAAATGCACGTCGAATAGAAGTGGAGGTGGTATCAGCCATCTTGATCTTGCTCTTGATCTATTAAGTATGATCTTTGCCATAGGATATTATTGTGGCGGCCGTCATTTATCAGGGTTGAGAAGTTATCTACTGCTCCCTGTTTGCTAAGAGTTTTATCATGAATGGATGTTGAAGTTTATCAAACTTTTCTGTCTATTTACATAACCCCGTATTTCTTGTCTTTTAATCCAATTTCCTAATAGTAAATAAGCCCTCACATTTTTTTAAAATTTAATTCTTATTTTTTGACAGAGAGAGAGAGAGCAGGGGAGGGGCAGAGAGAGAGAGAGGAGGAGAGAGAATCCCAAGCAGGCTCCACACCAAGAGCACAGGGCCCGATGCGGGGCTTGAACTCACGAACCGTGAGATCATGACCTGAGCTAAAATTCAAGAGTTGGCCACTTAACCGATTGAGCCACCCAGACGCCCCAGCCCTCACATTTCTTTCTTTTTTTTTTTTTTTTTTAATTTTTTTTAACATTTATTTATTTTTGAGACAGAGAGAGACAGAGCATGAACGGGGGAGGGGCAGAGAGAGAGGGAGACACAGAATCGGAAGCAGGCTCCAGGCTCCGAGCCATCAGCCCAGAGCCTGACGCGGGGCTCGAACTCACGGACTGCAAGATCGTGACCTGAGCTGAAGTCGGACGCTCAACCGACTGAGCCACCCAGGCGCCCCTAGCCCTCACATTTCTGATATAAATCTAATTTCATCATGATTCATACGTTGCTAGGTCCAGTTTGCTAATCAGTGCATGTTTTAAAATAAAAAAAAAAATTACATGTTTAAAATATTTAAAAAAAGTTTAAAAATTACATGTATTTAAATTAAAAATTTTTTTTATAGTGGTAACATGCACATAACATTTACCATCGTAACCATTTGTAACTATACAGTTCAGTGGCATTAACTAAATTCACATTTTTATGGAGCCATCACTACCATTCATCTTTGTAACAGTTTTCATCTTGTAAAATTGAAACTCTATACCCATTAAACAGTAACTCGCCAAACCCCACCCCCAGCCTCTGGCAACCACTCTTCTAATTTCTGCCTCTGTGCTTTTAACTCCTCTGAGTACCTCATGTAAGTGGAATCATGCAGTGTTTGCCTTTTTATGACTGGCTTATTTCCCTTAGCGTAATGTCCCCAAGGTTGATCCATGTTGTAACATGTGTCAGAATTCCCTGTATTTTTTTTTAAACTGATTTTTTTAAGTGTCTTTATTTTGAGAGAGAAGGGGAGAGGCAGAGAGAGAGGGAGAGAGAAAATCCCAAGCAGGCTCTGCACTGTCAGAGCAGAGCCCAACGTGGGGGGCTCAGTCTCTTGAGCCATGAAATCATGACCTGAGCTGAAATGAAGAGTTGGATGTTTAACCTACTGAGCCACCCAGTGGCCCCAGAATTCCCTTCATTTTTAAGACTACATAATATTCCATTATATGTGTATACCACATTTGTTTATGTGTTTATCTATTGATGGACGCTTGAGTTGCTGCTGTGTTTTAGCTATTGAGTATTGAGAATATCGCCGCTATGAACCTGGGTGTAAAAATATCTCTTTGAGACCCTGCCTTCAGTTCTTTTGGGGATATATGCAGACGTGGAATTGCTAGGTTATATGGTAATTCTGCTCTTAATTTTTTGAGGAACCACCATAAAGTTTTCCACAGTGGCTGAATGATTTTGCATTCCCACCAACAATGCACAAGATTTCCAATTTCTCCATATCTTTGCTAACATTTATTTTCTGTTTTCCTGATAGAAGCCATTTAATGGGTGTGAAATGGTATCTCATTGTAATTTAGATTTGCATTTTCCTAATGATTAGTGATGTTGAGTATCTTTCCATGTGTTTATTGGCCATTTGTATATCTTCTTTGCAGATATGTCTATTCAAGTCCTTTGCCTATTTTTTAATTAGGTTGTTTGGGGTTTTTTTGCTGTTGTTTTAGGAGTTCTTTATATATTCTGTATATTAATACATTGTCAGATATATGATTTTCAAGTATTTTCTCCCATATTTTGGGTTTCCTTTTTGTTCATAGTACTCTCTTATAATCCTTTTTATTCTGGTAGAATTAGTAGTGATGTTCCTACGTTCGTTTCTAATTTTAGTAATGTGAGTCAACTCTCTTTTTCTTAGTCCATCTAGCTAAAGTTTTCTCAATTTTGTTGATCATTTCAAAAATCCAACTTTTGATTTCATTGCTTTTCTCTGTTGTTTATTTTGTATTTTGTTAATCTCTGATCTAATCTTATTTTCTTCCTTCTGCTAGCTCTGGGTTTAGTTTGTTCTCCTTTTTCTAGTCCCTTAAATGGTAAAGATAGGTTGTTGCTTTGAGATCTCTTTTGTTTTTCAATGTAAGCATTTATAGCTATAAATTTCCCTCTTAATACTGCTTTCACTGCCTCCCCTAGATTCTAAAATGCTGTGTTTTTGTTTTCATTTGCTTCTAAGAATTTTCCAATTTTCTTGTGATTTCTTCTTTGATTCATTGGTGGTTTAAAGTGTATTACGTAATTCCCACATGTTGGTGAGTTTTCCAGTTTTACTTCTGTTGTTTGATAATTTCATCCTGTTACGGTCAGAGAAGATACTACATACGGTATCTGTTTTTTTAAATCTATTGAGAGTTTGTGGCATAACATATGCTCTATCCTGAAAACATTCCATGTAAACTTGAGTAGAATGTGTATACGGGTGCTGGGCAGAGTGTTTTGTGTTTGTTGTTGTATCTAGTTGTTTTATTGTGTTTAAGTCCTCCATCTGCTTACTTCTGTCTGGTTCTATCCATTATTGAGAGTGGGGGATTGAAGTCTCCAACTGGTGTTTGTGGAACTATTTTTTTCTCTTCAACTCTCTGTTTTTGCTTCATATATTTTGCTGATGTGTTATTAGTATGTAAATGTTTAAAATTGTTATATCTTCGTGTTGCATTGAACCTTTCATTAACATATAAATGTTCTTTGTCTCTTGTAATCTTTTTTGATTTGAAGTCTCTTTTGTCTGATGTTAGTATAGCCATCACTGCTCTCCTTTGCTTATTATTTGCTTTGGATATCTATTTCTGACCTTTCGCTTTAAATTTCTATGCCTTTGGAGCTAAAGTGAGTCTCTTATAGACAATATATAGTTGGATCATGTGTTTATCCATTCTTCAAATTTCTGTCTTTTGATTGGAGAGTTTAATCAATTTACACTTAAAGTAATTACTGATAAAGAGGAACTTATTTCCATCATTTTGCTATTTGTTTTTTATAGTTTTTTTTTTACCTTTATTTCCTGCATTAATATTGTCTTTTGTGTATAGTTGATTTTTGTAGTGAAATGTTCCTTTTTCATTTCTTTTTGCACATATTATAGCTATTTTCTTTGTGTTCACCACAAGAATTACATTTAACATCACAAATTTTAGTGATCTAGTTTGAATTTATAATAGCTTAACTTCAACAACATAAAAAAACCCTCTTCTTTATAGCTCTACCCCACCCCTTTCAGTTCTTGGTATTACAAAATTACATCTTTATACATTGTACACCCTAAAGCATAAACTAGTTAAGTGTTATAAATGCATTGGTTTCCTAAATTATGTAGAAAACAAAAATGTACAGTTACCAACCAGAGTTACAGTGATACTAGCTTTTAGGCTAATTGTTTTTTTAAAAAACGTGTTAGTCTCTTAAAGCATGTCAAAAACAGAGTAGTATTACAAACTGTTGTTACCGTAATACTGGCTTTTGTAATTGCCAATGTATTTACCTTTATCGAGATCTTTATTTCTTCCTGTGCTTGCAGGTTACTGTCTGGTGTCGTTTGATTTCACCCTGCAGGTGCTCCCTTGGGTGTTTCTTTTAGGACAGATCTAATGGAAACAAACTCCCTCGGTTTTTCTTTATCTGGGACTATCTTAATTTCTCCCTTACTTCTGAAAGACATTTTTTCAGATACAGGATTCTTGGTTCACATTAGTTTTCTTTTAGCACTTTGAATACATTGGCCCACTGTCTCCTGACCTCCAAAGTTTTTGATGAGAAATCTGCCTATGTCTTTATGGAGGATCCCTTGTATGTGACAAGTTGATTCTCTCTTGCTGCTTTCAAGGTTCTTTGTCTTTTGAAAGTTTGATTCTAATGTGTTGGTGTGGGGGTCTCTTTTACTTCACCTTACTTGGTGTTTGTTGAGCATCTTGGACATTTATGTTCATTGCTTTCATCAAATTTGGGAAGGTTTCACCCCGTAGTTCTTCAGACATTCTGTCTCTTTCTCTCTCTCTTCTTCTGAGACTCCCACAGTGTGCATGTTGATTTGCCGTGGTGTTCCACAGGTCCCTTGGGTGTGAGTTTGCATTTCTCTGATAATTATTGATGTTGAACACCTTTTCATATCACCTGTTGGCCATTTGTATGTATTTTGAAAACTGTTCAGTTCTACTGCCCATTTTTAGTATATGTGCTGCCGAAGCGAGCACTCTTATGCCCATTTTTAAATCATGTGTTAATTTCTTTGCTGTCGAGTTGTATGAAATCTTACATATTTTGGATATTAACTCCTTGGTAGTTATATTATTTGCAAGTGTTTTCTCCCATTCTGTCGGTTGCCTTTTTATTGATTGATTCTTTTGGTGGGCAGGAGCATTTTAGTTTGGTGTGGTCTCATTTATTTATTTTTGCGTTTGTAGCTTGTGCTTCTCTTGTCCTGTTCATGAAATCACTGCCAAGGCCAATGCCAAAGGACTTTTCCTGTGTTTTCTTCTGGGAGTTTTACAGTTTTGGGTCTCACACTTAAGTCTGATTTATTTCAAGTTCATTTATGTGAGGGGGTGTAAGACAGGGATGCGGTTTCATTCTTCTGCATGTGGTTTTCCAGTTTCCCCACCACCACTTATTGAAGAGACTACTACCCTTTTGCTGTTGAGTATTCTTGGCTCTTGTCAAGTATTAGTTGACCATATATACATAGGTTTATTTCTGGGCTCCCATTTTTATTCTCTTGGTCTTTGTGTTGATTTTTATGCTAGTACCATATTGTTTTGATTACTATAGCCTTGTAGTATAGTTTGCAATCAGGGAGTGTAATGCTTCTGCCTTTACTCTTTCTCAGGATTGCTTTGGCTATTCGGGGTCTTTTATGAAAGTGTTATTTTTTAATGAATTTTTCCATTTAATCTTTGTTTCTAAAGTTTTTAGCGTAGCATTATTCTTAAGATCTTGTATTTTCTGTTAAATCTCAGCAGCATCTGCAGATGTGTCCTTGTTTTCATCCAAAAAAATTGTGTCTGTTTTCTTCTAACAGCTTTTTACTAAGGTTTCTTGCTTTCATTTATTCAAAAAAACTTATCTTTTGGCTTTCTTAATCTTAGCTAGGTATTTGTTTTCTATTTTAGTAATTTCCGTTTTTTATTATTTTCTTTTTGGCTTTTTTTGGATTTATTGTTTTTCTTTCTAACTCTTTAAATGGTTAGTTTAATAATTTTTAGTTTTTCTAATGTGAAGCATGTAAGGGTATAAACTCTATGTACCTATTTACCTACATTCCACAAAATTTGTTATGTAGTTGTCTTGTTACCATTAAATTTGAAACATTTTGTAATTTCCTTCATGATTTTATTTTTTTTAATCCATTTGCTTTATGGTCCAAGAATATGATACTAATCCTTTGACGTTTGTTGAGGCCAACCTTATGGCCTCATATGTGATCAGTTTACAGAGATATTCTGTGTATGCTTGAAAAGAATATGTTCGCCCCAATTGTAGCTGTGTGCATCGCATGTGTATTTTACATGTCCCTTAGATCAAGCTAATTTATTATGCTATACAAATTTTATGTATCATTACTGAATTAATTGCTGGATCTATCAGTTACTGAACAAGATATATTAAAAATTTCTAACACAATAATGGGTTTCTTAATTCTGTGTTTGCTTTAATTTTGAACTAATTACTTGCTGCATATAAGTTCAGAATTTTTGAGTACTTAGAGTTTGAAATTGTTGTATCTTCCAGGTGATTTGAACTATTTGTCATTATATAGTAGCTGTCTTCATTGCTAGTAACTCTTTTGTCTTAAATTCTGTTTTGTATGGTGTGGATAGATTGTGTTTGGTTAGTATTTTCCAGGTATTTCTCTTTTTCAGTCAGTTATGTTTGAGGCATGCTCTTTTATAGCAGTATATGGTGGGAAATCTTTTTTTCTTCATCTAGTTTGGCAATTTGGGTACTTTAACTGAAGGGTTAATCTGTTAATAGTTATTACTAATAATTAGATTTATTTCTATTGCCTCATGTGTTTTCTATTTGTCCTTCTTTTCTGCTTTACCCCCACTGTGCTATTGGATTGAGATGTTTTCCCTCCCTTTACTCATTTCATTTTCCTACTCTCTCTCCTGCTTGTTTTCAGATGGCATATAATTTGAAGAATCTATTCTGATGATCTTTGTCTTTTCATTGTTGTGTAACCTGGTAGCATTTAATGTCATAATTGGTATTATTATTGAGTTTAGAACTATAATTTTATTATCTATTCTTTATTTGTCCCTTTTTCCTTCCTCTTATACTTTTTTCTACTTTTTTGAAGATTATTTGAAAAATTTTAAGAAGTATATGTTACTCTGTTGACTTTCTAGCTGCGTTCCATCGTTATATTGCTTTTAGTGCTTTCTCCAGGGATGAAGTATATATCCTTAACATTTTAGTGTAGTGGGGGGTTAATATTGTACTACTTTACACAAAATGTAGTTGCCTTGCTACCATGGAAGTCTAGTTACCCCTTCCCCTCCTTGATACTATTAAGTGTCATGTATGTTACATCTACGTACATTAAAAACTCACAAGAATATGTCGTATTTCTTGCCGAAATAGTCATATATATTTTAGAAATGAAAAGATCCAAGTATCGGGGCGCCTGGGTGGCTCAGTCGGTTAAGTGTGCGACTTTGGCTCAAGTCATGATCTCGCCGTTTGTGGGTTCGAGCCCCATGTCGGGCTCTGTGCTGACAGCTCAGAGCCTGGAGTCTGCTTCAGATTCAGTGTCTCCCTCTCTCTCTGCCCCTCCCCCACTCTCAATCTGCCTCCATCTCAAAAATAAATAAATATTTTAAAAAATTAAAAAAAAAAAAAAAAGATCCAAGTATCCACTCGTTAACATTTCCCTTCATCCTGAAAAACTTTTGTTGTTGACTGAGGATGCAGTTCTTCTAGAAATGAATTTCTTTTAATTTTAATTAACTTTAATTAATTCATAATTTTCTTTTATCTGAAATGTATTTATTTTGCCTTCATATTTGAAGGATATTTGGGGTGTGTATAGAATTCCCTGTTTGGTATTTGTGTTCTTTTTTGTTCTGCTTTCCAGGGGTTTTCTTCTATTTCCTGACCTCCGTATTTTCTGGTGAACATCAGCAGTCATTTAAATCATTGCCCCTCTGTATGTAATGTAATATGTGGTTTTTCTCTGGGAACTTTGATGATTTCTCCTTATGTTTGACTTACAACAGTTTATGATGTCCCTCGCATTGTTTTCTTCATGTTTATCCTGCTTGGAGGTCACCGAGCTTCTTGGATTTGTAAATTTGTGTCTTTTAACAAAGTAGGAAACATTCTGACCATTATTTCTTCAAGTGCTTTCTTTGTCCCTTTCAGTCTTTCCTCTCTCTGTGACATCAGATAGATACATGTCGAGAGTTTTTGGTATTGTGCCTGAAGTCCTTGAGACTTAATTTTTTTTCCTCATACTTTTATGTATCTGTTCTTTAGATAATTTCGACTGTTCTGTCTTGAATTTTACTGATTTCCCCCTCTCTCGTCCGCATCGTGTTTTTAGGGCTTAAATTCATTCATCCAACGAATTATTCTTTTCAGAAATTGCCTTTTTAAGGTTTTAGAAATATTTTAAGACTTCCATCTTGTTCTTTTTTGTTTGTTTCTTTAAATAGTTTTTATTTCTCTGGTAAGATAATTGCTATCTTCTCCTTCACTGTGAGCATATTTTCTTTTACCTCATTAAGGATAGTTCTAAGTCCTCTTTTAAAATTCTTTTCTGCCAGTTCCAACATCAAAATAGTCTATGGCTCGGTGTGCATTGTGGTTTTTTCTTTTGAGAATGGGTCACAGTTTCCTTTTTTCCCCCCTCTTTTCTCTTTTAGTGTGTGGAGCAGTTTTGGATTATAACCTTGTATTGTTCCTTTCCACTGAATTTTGAGTCTCCTTCATAATCTGCCTGTTTTTTTTTTTTTTTTTCCTCCTTCACTCTCCAGTGCCTGCTGGCAAAAGTTGTTTTTTATATTTTTTCAGAGTTTAAATCTATTTTTTTCAGGAAAAGCGGTCTGATATGAGCTTACTCCATCATAACAGCTGTATTTTTAATATGTATTTTGGAATGTGGAGAGCATTTATTCAAGAAAAAGGGGGATTTCTCTGGGCAGGCATGATGGATTTTATGATGAGATTTTGTTTTATAGTTTTCACCCCCCCCCCCTTATTTTCAAGTTTTTATTTAAAGTCCATATATACAGTGTAAATATGTAAATTCCATACAGAACATTCGGTGTAATGTTAGTTTTAGGAGTAGAATTTAGTGATTCATCACTTAACATACAACACCCTGTGTTCATCACAAGTGCCCTCCCTAATCCCCATCACCATATAAGTTTTTGATTGTCTGAAATACAGTATTGTTTTACTATTGAATTTCCAAGTTTAAAAAAAAAATTGTTTTTAAGCGTTAATACAAAACCTTTATAAGAAGGTCATTTTATTTCTAAGCCAGGTAGTTCTGAACCTTGGGTGATACTGAGCCCAGGGAACATTTTGTAATGAATGTCTGGAGACATTTTTGATCATCACATCTGGGGTGGGAGTACTACTTGAATCTAGTGGGTAAAGACAGAGATACTGCTAAATAAACATCCTGCAATGCAGAGAGCAGCTCCCGCAACAGAAAATGATCTGGTCCAAAATGGCAGTATTGCTGAGGTTGAGATATCCTGTCCTAAGCAAATTACGTGACTTACGCTACGTTTATAATGTTAACTTGCTGGATGGCTAAGGGGAATACCTTGTAAAATAAAATTTCTTTCATTATTAAGGTATTCTTACAGGGGTAGCTAGTTCTGTGCTAATGTTGTTTTTCCAGAATCACATGGATAAATGTAATTTAACTTGTCTTACCAAATCAGATATGTTTGTGGGTTTCCATAAAACAGACCCTTAACTGAGAGATGCTGTGGGGCGGGGTTTGAATGGGTGATGGGGATTAAGGAGGGTACTTGTGATAAACACTGGGCGTTCATAGCATGTAAGTGATGAATCACTCAATTATATTGTATGTTAACTAACTGGAATTGAAATAATATCTTGAAACTGTGAAAAAAAAAATCCAGAGGGTGCTTTTGAAAGCCCCAAGCCTTTTTGGTATAACCATCCTTTTTACCTACCTTCACTGAATTTTGAGTTTTGCATTTTACCAGTAAATGTAATTCATTATGTCAAGTAAGTTGGGAGACTAGGGAAATCGTTAGTTTAGTGTTAAAATTTAAGGAAAGAAAAGATATCTGAAATATAGAGTTGGCTTGTGTATAATTGATTTTGTTTTTCTTAGTCTGCAGTAGGATAAAGATTTTGAAATGCCTCCCCCCGCCACCCCCCCAAACTCTAGCTAGAGCTGTATTTCCTTCTGTATATTTTTTCCATCTCTCAGTTAGGTTTGAAATGTAAATGATGTTGGGTTCTACAGTAGCACTTAAAAAGAAAATGAAAGGAAAAGCTACCATTTCTGTTTTTCCTGTGGTGGAATTATACATAACCTGACAAAGGCATTCTGTAATAGTATTTATCTTCAAAAACACTTACAATTCTATTTTATTCAAATAGTGATGTAGGATTAAAATAATAAAAATTAGTTACATGAATCTCTTGGGAATCACTTGTCAGGCACACTTTGATCTTCTAGATCAGTGGCTCTCACTGTCATTATTCCCGGCTCGCAGAGCAGTGACAAGAAAGGAAAATAATGCTTTTTCTTTTTTCTTTTAAAGCTTGATTTCATACACCGTGAACAGAAGATAATTAAGAACGATCCCAGCTTTTATAGTGTAACCCACAAATAGTACTTTTCGCCAACAAAATAAAGCTCACAAATAGATTTAAAAAGTAAAGTTGTCTAAATGAAAATTAGTTTCTTTGAATGGGTCTCCGTCTCTATTTCATGTCATCATTAACACCCTTTCCTGGAGAGAGAAAACGAGTCCTGGTGTCTCCTTTAGTTCCTGAGGTTTTTTCTGGCCCAGTTGCCTTCATTTGTAGGACAAAATTAATACTCCCGGCATTTAAAACTGTTTTGAAGCAGTTTAACAGCTGGTGAGGTTAGGAAAGAATTCATCTCCGTCAATTGCTTGTTACGGTGGTCTTCTGAAGAACACCTTTGACGAAAAGAGTCCTCGGTCTGCTTTTCAATTCCCTCCCCCCCTTCATTTCTGCTTTTCAAATGTTAAAAGCTCCAACATAGCTAATTTGACACGTTCACGTTCTTAAAGCTGTTGTGTTGGAGCATATCATTGAGTGCCACCCCTAAATTACACACTTCTGCTTTTTCTGGTCCAGCTTGTGTCTTCTTTTTTTAGTGTTGGAGGTTGGGAATGTAATGCTAATTTTGCCTTGTAGATTACGCCTTGCATGCACATTGGCACAGAATTTATAAGGGTCTCTGAGATCTTTCCCTCCCAACAGTGACCTCCGACTACCTGCTCTCCTTTTGCATCTTTGTTTTTTTAAAGTTTTTATCTAAATTCCAGTTAGTTAACATACAGTGTAATATTAGTTTCAGGCGTGCAATGTAGTGATTCAACACTTACAACCACACCCAGTGCTCATCACAACAAATGCTCTCTTTAATCCCCATCCCCTGTTTTCCCGATGCCCCCACCAACCTCCCCTCTGGTAACCATCAGTTTGTTCTCTGTAGTGAAGAGTCTGTTTCCTGGTTTGCCTCTTTCTTTTTTTTCTTTTTCCTTTTTGCTCTTTTTTTTTTTTTTCCTTAAATTCACCACAATCAAGATAGCATCCCTGTCACCTACAAAGGAGATGTCCTTTGTGATCACTTCCTCCCACTTCTGTCTGCCCTGTCCCCCCCAAAATCCAGGCAACCACCGATTGATCATCTTTGTGTCAGTATACATTTGCTCATTTTTGGGAATTTTATATATGTGGAGTAACTCAAGACGTGCTCTTTTTTTGTCTGCCTTATTTCAGTCAATATAATTCGTTTTTGACTCATTCATGTTTTTTTTTTAATTGCTGAGAACTCCATTCTGTGGTAGGCTGTAATTATATATATTTTATAAGTATATTAACATTTAGTGTAAATAATTTATGTATTACTTAATACGTATTAGTATATTACAACTATAAAACATAGTTTACATATATCATCGATTCTTGCTGATATTTAGTCTTTGACCCGGATTCCTGACACAGAGCTCCTAAATCCCTTGGAATTTCCTAGGTGATGGGAGCGTCTTCTGTTCTAACGAGGTGACGACTCCTGGTGGGCTGCTGGATGGGGACTGGTCCCTGGCAAGACCAAGCTTGAACTTCCAGCTCCAAGCACCATCCTCTGGAAAGGGGGGAGGGGCTGGAAATGGAGTCAGTAATTCATCATGCCTACTTGATGGTCTCCGTAGAAACCCCTAAAGTACAAGGTTTGGAGAGCTTGCAGGTTGCTGAACACCTGGTGGTGCTGGGAGAGTTCTGTGCTGGAGAGGGCAAGAAGGCTTTGTGCCTCTTCCTTATACCTTGCCCTGAGTATCTCTTCATCTGGTTGTTAATCTGTATACTTTATTATATCCTTTATAATAAAATGGTAAATCTGAGCGTTGCCCCTTAGTTCTGTGAGCCATTCTAGCAAATTACGGAACCCAAGGAGGGGGGTCCGGGAACGCTGACAACCTGGAACTTGTGACTGGTGTCAGAAATGAGGGCATTCTTGTGGGACTGAGCCCTTAACTTGTAGGATTTCCTTCTAACTCCAGACAGATAGTGTCAGAATTGAATTGAATTGTAAGACACCCAGGTGGTGCGGGAAAACTCCCCACATATTGGGTGACCAGAAGTGTCAAAAGTGTTGTGTGAGAGTAAAGGAAAATGCACTGTTTGTTTTCCCTGTAAACGTATGGATATACCATTTTATTTAGCCATTCACTTGTTGATGGCCTCTGGGTTGTGTCTAGTTTTTGGCTCTTAGAATAATGCTGCGATGACAACTCGTGTGAGGTCTTTGTATGGTCAGAGGCCTTGGTTTCTCTTGGGTAGATCCCTAGATGTGGCATGGCTGGTGATTGTTTACCTTGAAGCAAAAACGAACATGCTAGACCTGCCAAACGATCTTTCCAAAGTGGTTGTAGTATTTACATTCTGTGTAGCAGTGCGTGCAAATTCCACTTCTTCCCCTTCCTTGCCAACACTGCGTGTGGTCAGTCGTACAGACTAGCTCTTCTGTTGGTGGTAGCTAATTCTGGTTTAACTCACATTTCCCTGTGACCCCTTTTCATGTGCTCATCTGTCATCTTGTGTATCCTCCTTGGTGGAGTATCTGTGCACATCTTTTGCTAGATTAAAAAAACTTTTTTATTATTGAATTTTGAGAATTCTTTACAAATTCTGATGATAAGCCCTGTAACAGATATACGATTTGAAAATATTTGAGATTATAAAGATTTGCATGCAGTTGTAAGAAAGAATACAGAGAGATCCTGTGTATCCTTTTCCCCAGCAGTAACATCTTGTAAAACTAGAGTACAGCGTCACGGCCAGGGTGTGGACAAGACGCAGGACATTCCCATTGCCACAAGGATCCTTCCTGTTGTCCTTTTTTCACCATGGTCCTTCCCTCCTTAACCTCTGGCAGCCACTAATGTGTTTTCCACTTAGGTAATTCTGTTATTTCAAGAATGTTATACAGATGGAATTGTACAGCGTGTAAGCTTTTGAAATTGGCTTTTTTTCTCATTCTCTGGAGACTCGTCAGTGTGTGCGTATCCCTGGTTTATTCTTTCCTAATGCTGAGTAATAGTCCCTGTCATGGATGTACCACTGTTCTATCACTTACCCATCAAAGGACATCTGGTTTATTTCCAGTTGTGGGCTATTATAAATAATGCTCTCATAAACACTTGTGTACAGTGAACAAGTAAACGTAAGTCTTCATTTCTCTAGCATAAATGTCCAGGTTTGCAATTGCCAGTTGTATGGTATTTGTATGTTTAGTTTTTTAAACAACTGCCAAACAGTTTTCCAGAGCGGTTGTACCATTTTATCTCACCACCTGCAATATATGAGTGATCCACTTTTTCCACATCTTCACCGGCGTTTGGTGTTGTCACTATTTTTTTATTTTAGTAGTAATATCTCATTGTGTTTTTTTATTTTAAGTTTTACTTATTTTTGAGAGCGAGAGCACGTGTGCTAGTGGAGGACGGGCAGAGCGAGGGACAGAGAGAATCCTAAGCAGGCTCCGTGTTCTTAGCACAGAACCCGACGTGGGGCTGGAGCCCACAGACCCTGAGGTCATGACCCGAGCTGAAATCAAGAGTCAGCCGCTTAACCAGCTGAGCCACCCAGGCACCCCTCAGTGTGGTTTTAATTTGATTTTCCCTGATGGCTCACGATGTTGAACATCTTTCATGTACCTGTGGCCATCCATCTTCTTTACTGAAATGTCTCTTCATCTCTTTTGCCCATATTTTATTTGGATTCTTGCTTTTTTACGGTTGAGTTTGGGGATTCTTTATATATTCTAGATACTAGTCCTTTGTTGGATGTGTGGTTTGTGAATATTTTATCTCAGTGTGTGGCTTGTCTTTTCCTCCTTTTAACAGGGTCTTTCACAAAACAAAGGATTTTGATTTTTATTAAGTCAAAGATACAATTTTTTTTTAATGGAACATGATTTTGGTATTAGGTCTAGCAATTTTTTTTGCCTAGCTTTAGATAGTGAAGATTTCCTCCTAAGTTTTTTAAAAATCAAAATATAATTCACACGGCAGAATATTCACTCCTTTTAAAATGTACAATTCAGTAACATTAAGAAGGTTCACAGTGTTGTGCAACCATCACTGCTGTCTAGTTCCAGAACTTTTTTATCACCCCAAACGGAAACTCTACATTCATTAAGCAGTCACTCACTCCCCTCAGTCCCTAGCAAACACAGATCTGCTCTCTGTTTCTGTGATTGCCCTGTGGACATATGGACCATTCACTATATGGACATTTCATATAAGTGAACTAAAAAACATGGCCTTTTTTGTCTGGCTTCTTTCACGTAAGCATAATCTTTTTAAGGTTCACCCATGTTGTAGAATAAATCAGTACTTCAGTCCTTCTCATGGGAAACAATATTCTATTATATAGATATAGTACACAGTTGACCCTTGATCAATGTTATGGGTTTGCACTGTGTGCATCAGTGGATTTTTTTATAGTACAGTAGTGTAAATGTATTTTCTCTTCCTTATGATTTTCTTTTTAAATTTTTTTTTAACGTTTATTTATTTTTGAGACAGAGAGAGACAGAGCATGAACAGGGAGAGGCAGAGAGAGAGGGAGACAGAGAATCTGAAACAGGCTCCAGGCTCTGAGCTGTCAGCACAGAGCCCAACACGGGGCTTGAACTCACGGACCGTGAGATCATGACCTGAGCCGAAGTCGGACGCTTAACCGACCAAGCCACCCAGGCGCCCCCTTATGATTTTCTTAATATCTGTTTCCTTTCTCTAGCTTGCTTTATTGTAAGAATACAGTATGTAATACATATAATATACAAAATATGCATTATGTTGTTAACATTGACTACCTTATGCGTAAGGCTTCTGGTCAACAGTAGGCTATTGATAAGTTTTTGGGGAGTCAAAAGTTATCTGCAGATTTTCAGCTGCATGGGAGTCAGTGCCTCAAACCCTCCTGGTGTTCAAAGGTCAACTGTATTTTCTTTACCAATTCATCATCAGTTGGTGGCCGTTTGTATTTCCAGTTTTTGACATTTATGAAAAGGATGCTATGAACATTTGTGTATAAGTTTTTGTGTGGACCAACTTTCAATTATCTTGGGCATGTGCCTAGAAATGGAATTTCTGGGTCAAGTGGTAACTGTATATTTAATCATTTCTAGAACTCCAGGTTGTTTTCTAAAGTGGCTACATATTTTACATACCTACCTCCAGTGTGTGAGAATTCTGATTTCTTCACATCCTTGTTCTTTCTTTTTAAAGTTTTACAGTTTTTCATTTACATTTGAGTTCTTGATTCGTTTTGAGTTAATTTTTTATGAGGTGTAAGACTTAGAGCTGGTTTTGGTTTTTTTTTTTTTTCCGTTTTAATGTCAAATTGTCCCACCACCATTTGTTGAAAAGACCTCTTTCTTCCATTGAATTGCTTTTGTACCTTTGTCAAAGATCAGTTGGGTATATTTGTATGGGACTATTTTTTGATCATTTTTTTCTTTTGAGAACTTCTTTTAGATCTGCTGGTGACAAATGATCTTTGTTTCTCCTCATCTGGAATGTCTTGCCTTCCCCATCACTCCTGGAGGATACTTTCACTGGTTATAAGATTCTGGGTCAAGAATTCTTTTCTCTCAGCACCTGGAAAATATTGTGCTACTTCTTTTGGGCCTCCCTGCTCTCATTTGAATTGCTTTTTTTTTCCCCTGTAGGTTTTGTTTTTCTCTGGCTGCTTTCAGGAATTTCTCTTTGACTTTAGCTTTCTAAACTTTAATTATGATGTGTCTTGGCATAGAATTTCTTTGGGTTCATCTGTTTGGTGTTTGCTCAGCTTCTTGAATTGGTAAATTTGTGGTCTCTTGCTACATTTTGTCAGTTTCAGCCTTTCCTTCTTTGAGTACGTTTTCAGCCCTAGCCCCGTCTTTCTCCTCTCCTTTAAGATTCTGATGAAATAAATGTTAGATCTTTTGTGAAGTCCCACAGGTCCCTGGGTCTCTGTTCTTTTTCTTTTGTTCTTTTGTGTGTGTTTTTTTTTTTTTTTGATTCAATTTTCCCTGTGTTGTTCATACTGGATAATTTGTATTATTCTGTCTTTAAGTTCACCCATGACTTCCTGTGTTTCCTCCATTTTGCCATTGAGCCCATCCACTGAGCTTTTTATTTTCGTTGTTATTTCATTTTCACTCCTTTATATCTTCCGTTTCTTTGCTGAGACTTTCTGTTTCTTTGATGAGGTTTCTGTGCTGTCGTTTTGTTCCAAGTATGTTTATAATTGCTTATTGAAGCGTTTTTATCAGGGTTGTTTAAAATCTTTGTCAGATAATTCTAACCTCTCTGTCATCTCGGTGTGGGCATTTATTGACTGTCTTTAAACATTCTTAGGAACTTCCTGGTTCTTGGTATAATGAGTGATTTTTGTTTGAAACCTGGACAGTTGGGTATTAGGTTTTGAGACTCTAGATGTTACTAGATCTAGAGCCAGCTTTTAGCCAGCTTTCTTCGACCCTGCTATGGCCGGGGAAGAGGAGGGGAGATGCCACCTAATTATTGCCACGTGGAGATAGAAGTCTTCTTCCCTCGGCCTCCTCATTCCTGCTGGGGAGCAGTGGATGTTGTGGCTCTTCACATGGTCTCCAGTGACATTGTGATGAATGTGCCCTTATTGCTGGTGGGTTACGGTGAAAGTCCTGACTCTCCACTAGACCTCTTCTGATACCAACCGCCCCAGCAGGTAAGGCAGAGATGGAAGTCTGGGCTCTCCATGTGGTCTCCACTGACACCATGGAGGTGGGAGAACTTGTCATCAGGTGGTGGCTCCCGACTTGGCTTTCTCTGATATCACACAACTGGGGCGTTGGAGCACTTTGTAACAGCCTCACATGAGTGGAAGTCTGGGCTCCCCACTTGGTCTTTTTGGAGCGGGTAGGGCCAGTGTTTTTTTCCTGTGGTGTTTGGCTGGTGTTGAGTGATTACTGTCTAACATTTTTCGGTCTTACTAGGTTTCCTCTTTTCTCATCCTTTGACGAGAGAGCGCTGACTTGTTGGGGCTTTCTTTGGTCTGTGCCCATTAATGGCTCCAGATTGCTGGCTTCTTCAGCGCTAAGTCTGGGATACATAAGGCAAGAAGAAAACCCAGGGAATTCGCTGCCGTGTTGTTCTTTACGTCCAGAACTCCTTAGCTGGTCTGCCTTCTCCTCTCCACCTTGTTAGAATCTTCTCATTTTGTATGTTGTGTCCTGAGTTTTTAGTTGTACTTATCATGAGGCATAGGAAAGGTATGTCTACTCATTTCCCCAGGAGTGGAAGTTGCCTCTGTTATTGTAAGTTAACAGCAGATCTGGGGCATCATTTCCTATTAGTACGTGTATTGCATACTTAATCTTTTGTTTAAATTATGCATTGTATTTCATTTTATGAACGTGCCATGATTTTTTTACCAGTCCCCTGCTGATGGACGTTTCGGTTCTTTTTAATCTTTTGCTCTTACAAGCAGTGCTTTAGTGAATAACTCCATGTATATGCATCAGTTTGCATGTGTTCCAGTGTAGCTAAAAGATAACTTCCTGTCTTATCATCTGGATCTTCTTAGACAAGATAGAAGAGTCAGTGTCTCCTAAAGTAAATCAGGAGAATTTCATTTTAGACAGATATCCTTGTGAAAAAGTCACTCCTTGTACGATGTGTGCTTAGAGCTACTTTCCCACAGTTGACACACTGATTCTAGTTCTGAGCTGGTGGTGGACACAGGACAGAGGCAGCTCCTTTTCCTTACAGCAGCGCTCAGATATTCAAAGCTGAGTGTCTCTGGGACCTTCATCTTCTGTGCTCCAGCCTAAAAACTTTGTGTCATTTTAGCCATTTGGCTGTGGTATGATACTCTGAGTGAGACCTGGTTTGTTGAAGATGGTTTTTTTTTTTTTTTCTTAACACTTGAGCATCTAAAGGGAAATGGAATACTGTAATCCATTATGCGGGCTAGTGGTTGCTATCGACAAACTGACAAAAAAAAAAAATTGGGGGAAAGCCCTGTTACCGTCTGAGTTGTATTCCCAGCGACCCCTGTAATGCCTTCCTTGCATTACAGATGGATGAGTGCATTTATAAATCAGTGAATTAACGAATACTGAGCTGACTCTTGAATGAAACCCCCAATTTTCTTTCATGCACCCTTCTACTTCTAATTCTATGCTTGTATGGTTGATTTGGAGGACAGCAGCAGGACCTTGCTTTTGTCCCTGTTACACTTGATGTCGTCAGTGCCCTTCAGTCTTCTAACATTTTCAGATCGTTCTGGATACTAAGTGTGTCTTTGCATGTATTGTTTCTCCCTCAACACCACGCCATCTGTACTCATCTGAGTATTTAAATTGGATATATGGTGCTCACATTCATGTAAGATATTCATAAGATATTTTTTTGAAAAGGTAACTTCCTGGAGGTAGAGTTGCTGGGTCAAAGGGTAGGTGTATTTTCTATTCTGATAGATAATGCTCTATGGGCTTCCACAAAGATTGTCTGCGTGAATCACCTTAAGTGTCGTCTATGTAGACAGCACTCCTGCTCGTACGAGACAGAGCCCAAAAGAAGGTTAATTTGAAGCACTAGACCTGCATATGCAACTCTGATGTCCTCTGATGGGACCTTCCGGTTTTGTGTTCAAAGAATTTTCATGTAAAATGATCTAAAATAGGAGGAAAACACTTATTTGGATCAGTAATCCTGCCTCATAGAGGTCTTTGTGTAGTTGCTGTGTATATAGTATTTTCGGTATCTGGTTTTATAATACCTCATTTTACCCAAGTAAACTTATATTTTCTCCAGTAGCTTTCTCCGTGGATATTAAACTCTCATTTGGGTCTGAATTATGCTCTTGTGGCTGATGATGTTAAGCAGCACATCAATTAAGGGATTTCTCTCAATTTAATGGGTCATTCAAATTCACAGGCATCTCTCCTGCTTTGATTGTTACTGTTAACTAGTTTATTGTTATGATTTTCAACCCAACATTCTCGAAGGGATTTTTTTTGTATTTCTGATTAAATTAACAAGAGTGATGGATGAACTGCTACTTTTATAATTTTTTACTGAATCATAATTGACAGAGAATACTACATTAGTTTCAGTTAGACAAGATAGTGATTCAGTATTTTTATACAGGACAAAAAAAATGAATGCCATGATAGGTCTAGTCACCATCTGTCACCATACAAAGTTATTGCAATATTATTGACTGTATTCCCTATGCTGTACCTTACATCTCTGTGATTTTTTTTTTTTTTTTTACTACAAAGAAGTTTGTACCCCTTGATCTAACCCTTCACCCATTTGCCTGCCCACCTCCCCCTGCCCCTCCCAGCAACTGCCAGTTGTATCTAGGATTCTGTTTCTGTTTGGCTTTATTTGTTTTGTTTTTTTTTAGATTCTCCACATAAGTGAAATCATACAGCATTTGTCTTTGTCTGACTGATTTAACTTAGCGTAATACCCTCCAGGTCCATCGATGTTGTGTGTGTGGCAAGATCTCATTCTTTTTTATGGCCGAGTAATATTCACGTGTGCGTATCACATCTTCTTTATCCATTCGTCTGTTGGTGGACACTTAGGTTGCTTCCATATCTTGGCTACTGTAGGGATACACATGTACTTTTATCATTTTGGATGTCGTCCTGCTGTGTGCAGGTAATGGATACTCTTCATCTGGTTTCTTTTACTCAACACAACGTCCATGTTGTGTATATCAGTAGTTTATTCTTTTTTTTTTTTTTTTTTTTTTTATTGCTGTGCGGTGTTGTATAGTACGAGCAGGTCACAACTTGTTGAGCTACTTTGCTGTGGAATGGATTGTCTCAGCTTTTGGTTATTCTGAATAAGGATGCTAGGCACATTTTTGTGCATGCCATTTGGTGAACATAGCATGCTGTCTCTTTTAATAGCAAGCAGAATTGTTTTAATCTCACAAAACTGTCTGCCGAATTTATTCCTTATCTTGCTTACTTTCCCATACTTACCTTTCCCTGAGGTGGCAAGCTCTGAAAATCCATTCGAGGCAGAAGGCGTTGGTTTGGGATCATGAGCATAGTGGTGGCAAGGAAACCATATTTGGTATGTCACTGCTGGAGGGCAGGTTAGATGTGGCATGCGACCCCTCCTCTGCATACAATTCGGTAGGAATATCTGTTCCTCAGAATCGGTATCTGACCTACTCTCGGACAAAGTCTAAGTCTGTCTCCTAAGGTAAATCAGGAGATTTCATTTTGGGCAGATGTCACTGTGACACGGCGGAAGATAACTACTGTTTCCAACTCCAGTGCTTGTCGTATTCCCGGTCTTTGAAGCCCTCCCCTAATCACCAGCAGGAGGGTCCCAGTCCCCAGTGGCTCGTCCATGTGGCCTGTTACCGCCAGGCTGCCTCACTTAAGACCATTTGCTGCCTTTGTTAGAATTACCACTAACCGTATCATGCATGTAGGGTACAGTATGCACGTGCGTATCTTTTGAACACAGACTTATGTGTAGTAATTACAGTTAATAGTGAGAATTCGTTTTCTTTAGTCAATTTATATGCTGTAATTTGGGAACTGTTGCTAGTGACTAAGAAATTTTACCTTCCATGGTAGCTTTCATCTGTGATATTTGGAGATATTTGAATGGCTAATCATCAAAGTATCAGTAAATAGCTTTTACTATATCACCTGGTTGAAACCATGGTTATTTAGTATAATTTTTGAATTAAAATAATTTTTCATTTGATCATATTCTGAGACCCTCAAGATATAGATTAACACTGCAATCTCCCCCCCTCCACCGTGATTTATATATATTACCAAACATGATTTATATGTAATTCATTCAGTATTATTTCCTTTTTTCTAACAAAATGGCCTTTTCCTTGTGTTTAAAATGTAAAAAATTATCCTATTTTTTTCTTTCTGTTCTCAAAAATCCACTGTGGGTGCTATCGCTTTTGCTGATACACAGCTTTATCAGGTATGACTCCTAAGTGTCATGTTGGACTCTACAGATATGTTGTTGAAATTTCCAGGGGAAAAACTGCAGATTGACTTTTCTACGTTCGTTTGATCAGTATTTCTGAATATCTCATGAAAATTACTGGCCTTTTAAGGTTTAGAGTCGGCTACGTATCAGAAACAACTTTGCCAAATTTATCACACCTAATATTCCAAAAAGGAGTTTCAAGTGTTTTCTTCAAAAATATTGTTGATATTTTTCTCTGGCTTTCTTCATCATTAATCTGTGTAGGCTTTTTTGAGTTTTTCTTGTTTATATGTCGTATATGTTTGTATACTTGTCAGTGTTATTCTTAACATATATGATTTTTACAACTGATACATATTTCTAACCAGATTTTTTCCAAACTGTGTTCCATGAAATACATTAATCTGAGATGCTAAGTAGACTGGGACAAAAAATATTATAAGATACGTTTATTCTATCCCTCTTTGAAAGATTCACAGTACACATCAGCATATTAAAGGTTCTGGTGTTATGCGGTAAAGAAATGTGCTTCCCTTTGTTTATCTCAGCATCTTCTAGAAATACTTGAGTGTGGAGCACTTCCTAACACACTGGGTATTCTGGGGACACCTGGGGACCTCCTGCAAAGAACTTAGTGGAGCTGTCTGTCCCCGTAGTGTTTTAACACATCAAACGATAGTGACTAAATTGATTAGATTTCCAAGACATTAGAGCACTTAGCTGAATTGTATTTGGGTCATATTTTGTAGAAATTACGTTTTGAAGTACAGCATTGATTTTTTTTCCCCCCGTATCCTCTTTCAGTACTTTTGTCGACCTTTAAAAATTTGTAAAACTGCTGTTGGAAATGCTGCCTTTTTGTAGGAAAGAGGTATTTTTTGGCTGCTGTTGTCATTGCTTGCTTAATTGTTTCTCTTCTGTAAGAATTTGCTTGTATCCTTAAAAAAACACGTTTACCATTTCAGATAGCGTGACACAGGAAAGGAGGCCTCCCAAACTTGCCTTTATGTCAAGAGGTGTTGCGGACAAAGGTTCATCCAGTCATAATAAACCAAAGGCTACAGGTATGGATCAGTAGGCTACGGTTCTTAGATATTTACACGCTATCTGATCTGCCATAGCATTGAAAAAAGGTTAAAAGGTTTTACTCCTCGGTGTACACGTAGGCTCTCTTCTTCCCAACGTGTTTAGTATTTTACCAAAAATTGTTTATAGACGCTCTTGCTAAAGCCAAGAGTTCCCAGCCTTTTTTTAGGCGATGAAAAGTTTTCCGGGAGGACCTTGTTGTCTTTTGTTGGTTTCTGTCAGCTGGTTTTTGGAAGCCCCTACTTGTAACATTTGAACCTCGAGTTTAGAGTCGCAACTGTACAGAAGAACCGTATCTGGATAATGTTAGATGGGATAAAGCATATCGGGAGTAATTATGTGGATTTTGCTAACAAAATGTGGCACAAGTTAAATTCCAAACTGCTAAGCAAGAATTTTTGTCTCTCTTCCAGAAACTCCCTCACAATGCATGTGGAGTTCTTTGCGTTTTTCTTTGGCTTCCACATATTTTATAGTTTTAAAGGATGGTAGTTCTACAAGCGAAACAGCTCATTTAAAAAGCTGTGAGAATGTTTGTTAACTCAGATGTGGGTTAGGAGAAGAATATTGTTCCCTCAGTTATCTGGTGAACAAAACTTGTCTTGGCCCGTTTTAAAGGAAATTGTATTTTAGGAAGTATTTTATGTGACCCTGGACCTGGGGCGACTTAGGATTAAATAGGACACACACGTAATAGTTATCTTCTAAGTCAACCTGTAGATCTAGATAGGATCGCTCACACGTGTTATTCTCACTTAAGTATAAATAGCCTACAGATTTTCTGAAGACATGTGGTTACTTGTGTTGTAGCAGATCTTAGTTATAAGCATAAAGTATAGAGCTATCTGCTTTAAATTGAAAAGTTAAAATCAGATTTTTTATGGTTTCTGGAGACCCCCCTGGTCGCACTTACAGCATTTCTTCTTAGTACTGAGGCAGGGTAATGCCTTGAAAGGTCTGTAATGTGGCCACACTCACTCTTTCTTACGTTAATAAATCTAATCTAGAAAAAAATAATTCTGCTTCCTGTTTTCAGAGACGTGAAGCAGTGAAGCAAGGAATTTGATGACCGAGAATTCCCAACTGTTTAAACTTTATATTTTTTCAACTTAATTTGTGCATTGATTTAGGTCTACAACATTTAAAGATCGCTTTCTTCCGAAAGGAACTGTTTTAAATTAACAGGTTAAATTTGGGAACTAACAGGTTCATCAGGGGAAATTGGGGAATGGTGCTGTTGACATTTGGAAATAAACCATAGTACATGAAGTAATTTTTAAAAGCAGTTGGTCTTAAAAAAAAAAATAGCAGGCTTTTCTTTTAAACTTATTCCTGTTCCCCTCCTATATTGATTCTTGGGTGGAAGAGTTTTTTGACACTGCCAAAATGGTTCCCAAATTTTTAAAAGTTGAAGACGCTAATAAAATACATTGCGTTTGTATACATCTATTGCTTTCTTAAGCAATTGTTAACATCATATGTGTGTTAATTTCTCTCAGGGAAAAACTTTCACACCATATTGACTTTATTTTTAAAAGAAACTTTTCTTGATCCATAGGACCTACCTCAGACCCTGGAAATAGAAACAGATCTGAATTATTTTATACCTTAAATGGATCTTCTGTTGACTCACAACCACAATCCAAATCAAAAAACACATGGTACATTGATGAAGGTAATCTGTAGTTTTAGTGTTCTTTATTATATTGATCCTGTCCGTTTAGCTCGTCAGAAAAAAATGGCTTTTTCACCAGTGTATATAGTTTTGGAAACAGAATGAGTAGAACATTCTTTATTAATATGGCTGAACTAAAATATTGTACACAATTTGAACTGCACTGCTGTTAAGACTAATACATCATTCAGAAAATGTATTAGTAGCTCGTTCTCTTCCCTTACCTGATCTTTAGGGTGGATTTCTAGAATCAGTGGAATCCTTTAAAAACTTTTCTGTCTCGTCTTTCTGTGTCTCTTTTAAAAACACTCCCTTTTTGCCTTCCCTTGGTTCAGGGACATCATTTTTTTTCGGGTTTATTATTTACTTAGTTCTTCCCGTCAACAAATATTTATTGAGTGCCTGCTATGTGCCAGACACTCTTCTAGGCACAGAGGCTATAACGGTGAGGGAGGAATAGACATACATGGTCCTTGCCCATTTGGAATTTATGATCAAGTTGTTGAAATAGGCATTAATCAGACCATCACAGAAACAGAGCCTTGCAATCATGATGAGGGCAGTGAAGGTACTTGATACTGTGAGAGTCTATTAAAGGTGGATTTTACTTATAGGGACTCAGAGATGTTTCTCTGAGGAAGCAGCATGAGCTTAAGTTTACCAGAGGAGTGGGAGATAACACAGCGAAAGGGGACAAAGAACCTTTTCGGCGGAGAGGATGGCGTATGGAAATGCGTCATGGAAAAATGGAGCCTGTGTTTGCTGAAGGCTAAAAAGAGTCAGAGTAGCTAGACCAAAGAGAGAGGCAGAACATTTTATGAGAAAGGCAAACAGGGCCAGGGCATGTGGAGCCTGGTGTGCTCTATTTAAAGGAAAAGAGGAAGCCACGGAAGGATTTTCAGCAAGGGGTGACATGACCAAGTTTGCCTTTTGAAAATCATTCTGGCTGCAGGGTAGACAGTGGCTCGAAGCGGGGACCATGTGGCTACAAGGGCACCGCTGAAGGTTGTTGCAGGGCTCAGAAATAGATTCCAGCAGCTAGGGCGAGACTTGTTGGGGGAAGGGATGGCGGGGGGGGGGGGGGGGGAGGGGATGGTGTAGGAGATATTTAGGAAGTGACTTGAGGAGACTCACAGATGCACTGAGAATGAGAGCTGGGGAATAAGAGGTGTCAGAGATACCCCTGGTTTCCCGGCTTGCAGGCTTCTCGAATTGTAGAGGAAGGTGATGAATTTGATTTTGAGTATGTTGAGCCCCAGGGGCCCCTTAAACTTCCCAGACGTGATTTGTCAAAGAGACAGTTGGATATATAGGTCTGTGGCTGAGAAGAAAGTTAAGAGCTCTCTGGAGACGTACATCTGCAGGTTGCCCTCACATATTTGGTGATTAAAGTTTTGTGAATAGTGTCACCTGAGGGGAGGGTGTGGGGTAAGACTGAGCCCTGAGGAATGTAGTGGCTGGGAGGAGGAGAAGTCTTCAAAGGAGACAGAAAAAGCCACCAGAGGGAGGTGAGGAAAATCAGGAAGTTGTTGGGTCAAGAAGTCACGGAGCTGGCAGCCTTGAATGCTCCTGAGAGGGCAAGTAAGGCGAAGATCACACAAATACCTGCTGCATTTAGCCAACGGAAGCCATGATGACCTCAGTTACGCTTCTGTGGAGTGAGGAAGTGGAGACGTGAAGTTTGGGCCTCATCCTGGACTCTGCTCTCTCACGAGTCACATCCAGCCGTCACGGAGTTTTCTGGATCTCCTCCTCTTCGGTATCAATAGACTCTTTCCCTTTTCTTCATTTCTGCAGCCACTGCCTCCGTTCAAATCCTTTTTTGCTGTCTAGTTAATAGAACGGCCTTCCACCTGGTTTGTCTACCTCAGCCTTGTTCCTTCTGAATCGATTCTGAACAATAATAATCCTCCTCGCCACCGTCTTTGTGGTCACTACCACCGTCATCACTGCGGCCGACGTTTCTTGACGACTTATTACGCCAGGCATTGTGTTACACCCTTTAGATGCATTATTTTGTCCTCATAACAACGTTATGAGGTAGGTGTTTTTACTTTCTCTTTTGTTACAGTGGCTAAATATCTTGCCCAAGGCCACACAGCTAGTGTTAGTGGCGCCGGTCTTCCAACCCAAGTCTGTGTCACACCTGGCGCTTTTGATCACTACACTGTGTTTCTCTTCACATTGCTCTTCGACTGCTTTTTCTGAAGATGTCTCTGCTCATGTCTCTCCTTTGGTTCATGTCTGTTAATTTTTCCCTAGCCCTTGGGAGGTAAAAACGCGGATTCCTTAGTTTGGCCTGCCCGGACCCTTCACGGCATAACGTCTTAGTCGTCTCTCATTTGTCGTGCACTCCTGCTCCCGCCATGCTTGGAGTGGGGCCATTTTGGAATGTGCCATACTTTCTCTTTTCTTGGCGCCTGTTGTTCCTCTTGCCTGGAAATCCTTCTTCCTATTCCTCCCACTCCATGCTTTGGCTTACTTCTGTCCATCTGTTCAATCTCAGCTTGGGTATTATTTTCTCCTGGAAGCCTTTCCTGTCTCTCCTAGGTTAGGTGAGGTGCCATCGTAACTGTTTGTCGCCTGTCTCCTCTGCCAGACTGGAGTTCCAAGTGCCTCGCACGGGGCTTGGCACGCGGTACGTCTAGGAACTATGTGCAAACGAAATGAAAATAAGAATTTAAGAGTACTGTAGAACTCTGTAGTGACTTTTTAGCTATCGTATGGATTATCCACAAATGTAACAGTCCAAGCCCACTGTCAACATCACTTGGGCTTAGATACTCACACGGGAAATGACTTCAGTGAGCTCTTAGATTTTGTCTTCTCCGTGCCTTCATTTCTACCTGAGTAGGGTGTTGTGAAGCTAGGCAATCACAGGGCCTCATCAATCCCCAGGACTTCTTCCTAGCCACAGAGCAGGAATCTTCCTTAAATGATGCCTCCCCAGGAGATTGTCTCTTGATAGACTGCTTTTGTTAAGGTCTGGCCCTTTTGTTAACAGTTGTTAGCTCTCTCAAAAACCTTGGGAGTGCCCAAACAACAAGGGTCTTACTGGCAGCGTCTTAGGGTGAGTCACAGCCCTGCTGGCTTCTGCACGTGCATGGCCCATCCAGAGTGGTTAGGGCACAGCCCGGCTCTCTCACGCTGTTGTTTCTCGTAGCCTCGTGAATGCTTTTCCTACGAGCTTGTTTCTTTCTAGGGAACGGAAACTGGTACAAGCTGGGGTTTGTCATAATCTAGGTAACATTGATTCTTCAGGTTTATGCTATAATTGTATCCTTAGACAGTTTCTGTGGTGTAAGAGAATATTTTTAACTTCTTGATTCTAGTCTAACATTGTATAATAAGTTTATATAAGAATATTGATCCTAAGTGGGATATGTAAAGTGATGAAATCTACATGGAGTAGGCCTTCATCCTTAAATTAGAAAATAGAAGTGATTTCAGTGTGAAAGAATATTTCTTTTCTATCATTAATTTCACTTGTACATTTAAAAAGCTTTTTTTTCAGGGCACCTGGGTGGCTCAGTCGGTTAACTATCCGACTTTGGTCAGGTCACGATCTCGCAGTTTGTGGGTTCGAGCCCCGCATCAGGCTCTGTGCTGACAGCTCAGAGCCTGGCGCCCACCACTTCGGATTTGGTGTCTCCCTCTCTCTGCCCCTCCGCCACTTGTGCTCTGTCTGTCCGTCTCTCAAAAAACAAACATTTAAAAAAATAAATAGAGGGGCGCCTGGGTGGCTCAGTCGGTTAAGCCGCCAACTTCAGCTCAGGTCATGATCTCGCGGTCTGTGGGTTCGAGCCCCGCGTTGGGCTCTGTGCTGACAGCTCAGAGCCTGGAGCCTGTTTCAGATTCTGTGTCTCCCTCTCTCTGACCCTCCCCCATTCATGCTCTGTCTCTCTCTGCCTCAAAAATAAATAAATGTTAAAAAAATTTTTTTTTTTTAAATAAACAGAAAGCTTTTTTTCTATAACATTTGATTTATGCATTCAGTTTTTTCTTAAAACAAATATCGAGTCTTTTCTTGTGTTAGTGGCTATACCAAATGCTATGGATTCAACCACAAATCCACATGAAAAACCATAACAAAATTCCTGTTCTATGGAGCTGGTTGGTATTCTGGTTGGTATGACACATAGTGAACATTTAGAAAGACAAGGTAATCATCAATTGTGACATGTGCAGTGAAGGAAATGAGCAAGGCATGACAGCAGCTGGTGGGGAGCCAGCCACCATGGAGTGTTTTGGAAAAGTCTCTTTGAGGAAAGGGTATTTGGGTTTGAGGTCTGGATGATGTGAATGAACCTGTCAGAGAAAGAGCTTGGGAAGAACATTCTAGGCAGAAGAGATAGTAAAGGCAAAGGCCTGAGGTGAGAAAGAGCATTCGAGGAACAAGTAGTAGGCCAGAGTGGCTGCCGCATGGGAAGCAAGGAGAATAGGTGTGTAGAGTGAGTTCGGATAGGTGGGTGGGAGCTAGGTCATCCAGGACCTTGCAGGTCTCAGTGAGCAATTTAGTTGCCTGTTACAAGAATGCTGGAAAGCCACTGAAAGGTTTTAAATGGGGGGATGACATAAGATCATGTAAGATCTTTAAATTTTAAAAAGATCTCTCTTAGAGTTGTGTGGTGAATAGTTTGGCCAAGAAGGGGGACGGACCAGGAAAGAGACTGGTTACAGGGCAAAAGATGATGCCCTGTGGCTTAGATTAGGGAGATGATAGGGGTGAAGGGAAGAGGATGAATTTGAAATATATTTTGGAAACAGACCCAAATACTTGATGGATTTGGCTTTTGGGCTGGAGGGGTTGAGGGTTTGAGAAAGAAAAGAATGACTTTTAAAAGTCCTATATTTAATATCATTACTAAAGAATCTTAAATGGATAAGGTATAAAGAACAATGAGAAAAGAAGTACATTGAACACCCATGTAGTCACTACTCACTGTAAGAAAAACATGATCATTGCCCTTGAAATTCCTTGGTGCCTCTTCCTAGAGCCCTCTTTTCACGCTCTCCTCTGAGCTTCCATCATCTTTAATTTATTCTCCTGGTTTTCATGATAACTTTCTACGTTTGTGTATCTAAACAGCATAGTGTTAGTTTAGCATGTTTCTGAGTTTTATACAAACGAATCAGCCTGTGTGTGTGTATGCTATGTAGTTTCCCCCTCAATATTATGTTCCAAGGTGCACCACAGTGGTTTATGTGATTATAATTTTTTTTCATTGCTGTATAGCATTCCACTCCATTTCATTCCATTGCTGCAAGATATATAAATATACCACAGTATTCGTCCCCATTCGACCATTGATGGACATTTGAATTGTGTTTATTTTCCTGCTATGATTAACAGCTTAGCCGTTAACCTTCTTACACATGTTGAGGCTATATAACCAGGAATGGAATTATTGGGTCATGTGATATGCACATCTTTCCTTTACTAAATCATGCCACGCTGTTCCCAGAGTAGTTATACCAGTTGACGCTTCCGTCAGCATTTTGGGAGGGTATCGTTTTTCCTCATTCTTACCAACAGTTAATATGCTAAAAACTTTAACTTTTGAAATGGCATCTCACATTGCTTGTGACTTTCTTTTATCTACTTTATTGTGAGGACAAGAATCTTTTCATTGATTCGTTGGTGGTTTGGGTATCTTCTTCTGAATTGCCTTTTTAAGCCTTTTGTCCATTTCTTCTTAGTTGTGGTTTTTTTTTGGGGGGGGTCTTTTTTATATTGGTTTATAGACCTTTATCAAATTTGAATCCTTTGTCAAATATATGTATTTTAAGTGTTTTCTCCTGTTTGGCTGATATTTTCATTCTTGCTATGATGCCTTTTAATAAGTAGCTCAGTTTCACTGTGATCATATTTGTCAGTCTTTTTCTTTGTGATTTGTATACTTATGTTCAAGAAATTTCTCTCTGCTGTAAAATCATGAAGAACATTCTTCTGTATTGTCTTCCAGAAGTTTATGGTCTTGCCTTTCACATTTGTCTTTAAGCTACCTGGAAATGATTTTCGTGTAGAATATATTCAGTACAAGTCCAATTTAATTTTTTTTTTTAATGTACGGGTAATTGATGATCTCAATATTATTTATTGAGAAATTCATTCTTTCCCCACTTATCTGCAGTGCCTGGCTGGCAACTGTAATAGTTCTTTTAAGAAAATAACTTTTGGTTTTGCTTCTCTTTTTATGTGTTTGTTTTCTCTTAAATTATTTTCTGCTTTTGTATTTATTCTGGCTTTGATCCTCTTTAGTGTACATTTGTTTTCTCTTCCATTAATTTCTGTTTTGTGTTTATTCTTTCCTCGTGACTGACTTTTTGGGCAGTTAATCTGTTCTTTTAACTTCCTAAGTTGTATTCTGAGTTCATTGCTATTCTTTTTTTTCCCTGAAATAAACTATTCAGTTTATAAATTTCTTTTGTAAATACTGTGTTAACTGTGTTCCACGAGTGTTTGTTGCTTTTTTCTTTTTCTCTTTTTTCTTTATTTTAAAAATTTACATAGTCATTTCTTTTTTAATCCTTTAGCTATTTAAGAAGCATCTTTTGGGGTGCCTGGCTGGCTCAGTCTGTTAAGCATCAGACTATTGGTCTCCACTGAGGTCATGATCTCGCGGTTTGTGGGATCTGGTCCTGTGTTTAGCTCTGCGCTGGCAATGTGGAGCCTGCTTGGGATTCTCTCTCTCTCCCTCTCTTTCTGCCCCTGCCCTGCTCTTGTGTGCGCATGCTCTCTCTCTCTCTCTCTCTCAAAATAAATAAATAAACTTGAAAAAAAAAAGCATATTTCTAAATTTTTGGTATTTTTTTTGGTACCCTTTTCTAAATTATATTATAGACAAAGAATAGAACCTGTTTAATACTAACCAATAATGGATTTTTTTTCTTTTTTTTTTAGTTTGAGCCATTGGGTGCCATTTACCTAGGTAGAAAAATTTGGAGGTGGGAAGAGAATGTGGAACACTGTTTTGGAGAGATTAAGTGTGCAGTGCTTACAAGAATCCTACTAGAGTCAAATGGGCACTTAACACTAGTCGTGTATATTGATTTTCTTTAGAGATGTGGGCATTTTTAATACTCTCGAATATGTTTCTCTAAATAAGAACACTTTTTTTTATAGTTGCTGAAGACCCCGCAAAGTCGCTTACAGAGATATCTCCAGACTTTGGACATGCTTCACCACCACTGCAACCTCCTTCCATGAACTCATTATCTACCGAGAACAGATTTCACTCTTTACCATTCAGTCTGACCAAGATGCCCAATGCCAATGGAAGCATTGGCCACAGCCCGCTTTCTCTGTCAGTTCAGTCCGTAATGGGAGAGCTAAACAATGCCCCTGTCCAGGAGAGTCCACCCTTGGCCATGGCTTCTGGGAACTCCCATGGTCTGGAAGTGGGCTCACTGGCTGAAGTTAAAGAGAATCCTCCTTTCTATGGGGTAATTCGTTGGATCGGTCAGCCGCCAGGACTCAACGAAGTGCTAGCTGGACTGGAACTGGTAATTGAATTTGACTTAAACATTGCAGCTCTTCTCTCTCTGGAGTTTTGTGCAGTTTTTTCCCACTTATGCTTTTTTTGTGTCCAAATGTTCTATTCGTCAAAAAAGCCGTCACTAGAGAAAAATTTTATTACTGTGTTGCCTGGCTTCTTTGGCACCCATGAAGCATCCGGTCCGTTTGTTCCTGATGTCAGTTGATCTGTGTTCAAGGAATGAAAATAGATTTTGAGGCTAATGTGTTTAGACTCATTATATTAAGCAACATGGAGTAAGGAAAGCAAATCTGTTATCAGCTTTCTTTTTCTTCCTCAGTCTCCCTCCCCGACTCAGTTCTAATATTTATATCATACATTGTAAGATTAATTGCCGTTTTTAGAGATTTTTTGAGATCTTAGTAGAGGGAAAGGTTTTCCGTTTGGAGATTAGGAAAGCATATTGTTTGGCATTTCACGATCTGGAGAGGATACTTTGAGTACCCCTAGCTTTTATTTATAAGATGTAAAATACTAAAAATTTAAATGTTTGCATGCTAGTGAATGCTACTTTGGGGGAGGTTGTTAAAATAAACAGCCTCCGCCCCTTAGTTCCAGTACATGTGGAGTTGATGTGGGGAAGTCACACCTTTTAACCAGGGAAGGTCTAAGCATACATTCTGGAAGGAAGCGCAGTGAGGACTTCATGCTGGAGTCAGGAATTTCTTAAATGATCAGTTGTGGGCAGAAGCGCTGCTTAGCCCACCCTTTTCCTGATGGAGTTCTCGGGACAGGATTCCGTGACGACGGAATTCTGAGAAAGGGTGAACCAGAAACCAATTGTAGAAACCATAATGCTGCGTATGCTGTGCCGCACGGTGCAGAATAACGTATAGCGAAGCATTTCTTTTTCAGGAAGATGAATGTGCGGGCTGTACAGACGGAACCTTTAGGGGCACACGGTACTTCACTTGTGCCCTGAAGAAGGCGCTGTTTGTTAAGCTGAAGAGCTGCAGGCCCGACTCGAGATTTGCATCCCTGCAGCCAGTTTCCAATCAGATCGAACGCTGTAACTCGCTGGGTATTTGATGCCTTTCATTTCCTTACAAATCTGCAATGACTCTGGTTCTGATCTCAGGCCATTTTGCAGTAGGCCACAGTGACAGCGTTTCAATATATTTCTGGCCAACGTTCATCAGGCTTGTAAATCAGTTAAGATTGCTGCTTGGTGTCTGAGAGAGTGACAATGGTCCCAAGAGGGGACTTTTGAAAAAAGTATTAGTCAGGAAAACAGTTTTCTCTTCCTGTTGGTTTCTGGCATTTAATTAAAAAAAAAAAATTTTTTTTTAATGTTTATTTATTTTTGAGAGAAAGAGAGAGTACAAGCAGGGGAGGGGTCGAGAGAGAGGGAAACACAGAATCGAAGCAGGGTTCAGGCTCTGAGCCGTCAGCACAAAGCCGGATGCAGGGCTCGAACTATGCTCTGCGAGATCATGACCTGAGCCGAAGTCAGACACTTAACCGATAGAGCCACCCACGCGCCCCTGCCGGCATTTAATTTTTAAAAACACAGAGGTAGAAATTGAAATGTGGCCTTCTTTTGGCCCTGACTACCTTCCCGATGTATCATAAAAGCATATCAATAACCATATCTGATTAAGAAGGTCAGCATTATTATATGAAGCAGTTTTAGATTGATTGATAAAGGACAGATCCCCTTCATCACTTGTAATGGGTGACAGTTTCTTGATGTTTTCCCTTTCCAGTTTTGGGTAATGGTCGTGAAGCATCTTGAGGGTTAAGTGACTATCAGTAGGAAAGCCATCTTTATGAAGAACATTTTTCCTTACAGTTGAAGTACATTTTTTTCCAAAACTTTGGAAATTTTTGTTTTCTGACTTGAAGACGAAGCATCTCAGACCAATAAAACATTTGGGGAACAAAATATTTTACTTGGCACATGTTGTTTATACACTACTGAGTACTCTAAGGTGTTTTTTAAATGGTGGAGGAAGTGGGGCGCCTGGGTGGCTCAGTCGGTTAAGTGTCCGGCTTCGGCTCAGGTCGTGATCTCGCGGTTTGTGGGTTCGAGCCCCGCATCGGGCTCTGTGCTGACAGCTTGGAGCCTGGAGCCTGCTTCGGATTCTGTGTCTCCCTCTCTCTCTCCGCCCCTCCCTCACTCACACTCTGTCTCTCTCTCTCTCTCTCTCAAAAATAAATAAACATTAAAAAAAACTAAAAAAATTTAAGCGGTGGAAGAAGTGAGATTGAAAATGAACAACACCATTGTCACTGGCCACGCTGAAGAACCATGAAACCAAACCCACCTTTAGCTTAGTTTTAAGTTGGGAAACAGATTTTGCCTCACGATACAAAAATGTATCTTAAAACGAAGAAGTCTATCAGAGTACATGGTGTAGTAGTCGAAAGGATGCTTTTCATTTTCATTTTTATGTTGGCAGCATTCGGAGGCTACTTGAGTGAAGTAGTGGAAGAAAATACCCCACCCAAAATGGAAAAAGAAGGTTTAGAGATAATGATTGGAAAGAAGAAGGGTATCCAGGGTCATTACAATTCGTGTTACTTAGACTCAACCTTATTCTGGTAAGTTTAAAATTAGCACGGAGACACGTGTGCACGTGCGTGTGCGTGAGAGGAGCCGCTAACTGCCTCTGAGTAAAGAAACTGGGTGGCTGGGGAACAGGGAAAAAGGGAGGTTTACATTTCACTGTATACCCTTGGAAACTACTGAACATCGTCTCAGGGTGCTTGTATTAACAAATTAATATAAAAGTAATGTGGCGAATGATCAGTAAGAACGATAGTGTTATAGGTGGGACAGATATTCTGAGGGTGTCTGTGAAACCGTGTAACTGAAGACAGTAAGTACAGTATCTTTGTCACGTATCAAACAACATGACTTGATAAGTCATTGGCTGCTTATGTGTTTGCGTAAGGAGGAAGTGTTTGCTTCCTTCGCTAGGTGGAGGCAATCGTAAGGCAGCTTTATGTTAAAGAATTACTTTCAGTAGAAGCACAGATGCCCTCGTATACGTAGTTGATTCCAAAGTCCAACGACTTAACGCGACAAGAATTTTTACGCTGAGATCGAACCACGTACGTTGCCAGTTTAGTTGAGCATAAGTGGCCAGGTCTATACAGCCACATTGTAAGAATTAGGAAGTTAATTGGGGTGTTAACATTTTAAAAGTGGGAAGAAGAATCAACACGGTGGGCTATTGGGCAGGATACTGTCCGTCTCTTCAGTGTGTGGACAAAACAAGCCTTACGGAATTGATGCAGTCCTTTTTAGATTTCGTGATACAAATCAGCCAAATTTCCGTTTTCTTTGGTCCCAGCAAGTCACTGCTGTTAGTCGCTCACAAGTGATTTTGGCATTCAAAGAAATTTATATTTCTGCAAAGGGCTGCAGGGAGAGAGTAGTGTGATATCTAGTGTAGGTTGTCATTGTATGTGTGCGTGCCTTGAGAAGTAGTTCCCGACTTCCTCCTCTGTTGGGTGTCGACTTTGACTCAGATTTGTAGGCCCCCTTTTCAGCTTTTGCAAAGAAGTTCTCTTAATATTCTTGAGGCCTATTTTTATCCTTTAACACGGTCAGTCTATATTGTGCTTTCTCAAGATTGGTGTTTTTAACATGGAAGGATCTCTAGCCCCTGTTGATTGAACCACAGGAACCTTAGCAGGTGTCTTTGGTACCTGTGTTAACGAAAAGCACGAATTTGTAAGGTTCCTTGTTCTCCAGACTTGGTTGTTTTTTCTCTCGTTACATTCTTTTTAGTATCTGTGTCCCCAAACGTAACGTGTACAGAATAAGGAAAACTATTCCTTTTATTTTACAGCTTGTTTGCTTTTAGTTCTGTCCTGGACACTGTGCTACTTAGACCTAAAGAAAAGAATGATGTAGAATATTATAGTGAAACGCAAGAGCTACTGAGGACGGAAATCGTGAATCCTCTGAGAATGTAAGCAGAAGACCCAGAATTGTTTTGCCTTTCGATGGTGTCCAGTGCTCTGTTGTTTGGTACAATAAGTAATTCACACCTGCTTTCATTTATTAGGGGATGGGTGGAAATTCGTTCTCTCGATAAAGCATTTACAGTTTTTTAACCTTTACTGTCTTATTTAATTTCTCCCATCTGGTCACGGTGTAGCACATAGTGTTTGCCATTAAATGATGAAAGCATTTTGGTACAGTATAGTACAATTTAGTAATTGCAGTAGGTTCGAAAAGCTGATAAGAAGTACTTGTCTTCTGCTCTAGCTTATTCCAGCCGTGTGCCTAACAGTACACCCTCTGGTCTAATTCGCATGTCTGGCTTCTTAAACTTAATTTTATCTGGGAAAAAAAGGAGCAAGGGAAATTTTTATTTAATTTTTTATTTTATTTTAGAGAGAGAGAGAGAGGCAGGGCTTGAGCAGGGGAGAGGGGCAGAGAGGGAGAGAGAGAATCGGCGTGGAGCCTGACATGGGGCTTGGTTCCATGACCCTGATCCTGACCTGAGCCAAAATCAGCAGTCAGACGCTCAAGTGACGGCCAGATGCCCCATAGAAAATTTTAATTTATAGAATAGCTAGTGTTGAATACTCTTGTGTTGGAAACAGATGAGGTGTATTTTATTAACACATTTCTTGGTTAAAGGAATCCATTTAGGCCTCCCTGTACATCGCTTAAAAAAATGATGTTTTTGGTCATTTCCTAGTTTGTGAATTATAAATATGTCTTTGGTCACTGAAAGCAATTTGTAGTGATACAAGCACAAGTAATAAGACATTAAGTAAAGACTTTTCATAAGTGGTGGTAGCAGGGATACATGATAATGCCACATTATAAAATTTAAACTATGAAGTTAGGGCCATACATTATAAAAGACATCTGTTCACTCAGGAATATAGAGAGCCACCTATGGAATTTAAAGTCCATATTAAGATGAATTTTTAAGTCTTGTGGCACATTTTTATTTAACAATTAAAATTTAAAAGAGTTTGAGGGGTGCATGGGTGGCTCAGTCACTTAAGTGTCTGACCCTTGAGTTTGGCTCAGGTCATGATCTCACGGTTCGTGGGTTTGAGCCCCACATTGGTCTCTGAGCTGGCAGCATGGAGCCTGCCTATGATTCTCTTCCCTCTCCCTCTCTCATGCTCACTTGCTATCTCTCTCAAATAAATAAAACTTAAAGAATTGTTTGATACAAGATTTTGATGAAAACATGCAAAATACTGAACTATAAAGAGCATTCAGAATGGCCTACTATGTAACATGGCGAAGAAAGTAAATTATAAGGGAATAAATTTCTCTACTTCTGTCTTTTGTTTTCTTTACATTCTGTAATGGTGAAAATAACTGTTTTTTGTTTTTTTTTTTTACCCTTTAAGATAATTATGAGGCTTGATTTTTACATCAGTTATTTTATCTTATGCAAATTTTTAAATATACCCTCCGTTTCTTCCCCCAAGTAATTGATAATGGAACAAGACAGATCAAATCCAAAACTCTGAGTCATGTTACCACTTCCTTCCTTCCGTCCCAGACACCCTAAGTCCATCAATAGACATTACTTGGATACTGTTGTCCATCCAGTTGAGAATCATGATTAACCAGACTCTGTCGCCCTGTCCACAGCAAGGACCTTGTTGTGATCGAGATTCCCTGTGTCTGCAGTGTTCGTACCTGTATTATAGCTGACTGGTTTTATTTGGAACTGAAACCCCTGCTTTCTCTATTTCAAGCTTCTCAAAGGCAGAGATCCTTTTTTTCCACCTTACTCTTTTCGTATTCCCAGAGGCTGACAGGTTAGATTACTGTGTAAGTGGTGGGTGCCCAGTATATGTTGGTTGCAAAGGGTTAATGAGTGAGTGAAGAATGAATATACAAAATGGATATAAGATTAGCTAGTCCCCATTTTTCTCGTTAAACATGTGGTGGCCTCTGAGGTTTCTTCTGAAGGCGTTTTTAGCATAGAATTTTGTCAGGGATTAACCTGAATGTATTAAATGTGTCCTGTATTCAGACAAAGATGAGAGAAAACGTCATGCACTCATGCACGTGATGACCGGGTTGATGGCACACCTTCAATAGTTTCTTATCAGTGCCCTTTGCCATTCCCTTTGGTGGCTTTTTTGGCCTTTAGTATTGAAAGGACTCTCTCTTTAAGTTGTTTTTTTAAAGTAAATGCTTTGCTTTCTTAAGCAAATAGTATTAAAAGACCAGTCTTGGGCAGGGGGCAGCGCCTGGATGGCTCAGTCTGACTTCAGCTCAGGTCATGATCTCACAATTCATGGGTTCAAGCCCCGCATAGGGCTCTGTGCTGACAGCTCAGCGACTGGAGCCTGCTTCGGATTCTGTGTCACCCTCTCTCTCCACCCCTCCCCCACTCATGCTCGCTCACTCTCTCTCTCTCAAATAAATAAACATTAAAAAAATTAAAAAAAATAATCAATAAAAGACCAATCATTGTACTTTAAAAATGCTTTTTCTGTATTAGTATATGACAGCTGTTTTTAAGGCGTAGTAGTTAGTGTCTGGGATAATTCTGATGCTAGATTTTTAACTTGCAAGCGTCAAGAAGTAGCCTGTAATTGTGATTTTCAAAATAATTGTCTAGCCTATTAATTTATGTATGACATGTTGGGATTATAGAAGAATGTGATTATCAAAAGTGCTATACTAATTTAATGTATATGCCAGTACTAATTGTTTGTTATCCACGTAGATACGGATATGTGTGTGCAACAAAGATTATGAAACTGAGGAAAATACTTGAAAAAGTTGAGGCTGCATCAGGATTTACCTCGGAAGAAAAAGGTGACTCTTAATTTATAGGATATGCATTCAAAATAACTTGAAAGCATATGCTAAATTATTGGTGGAAATGTGTGTCTCTGTAACTTTGGGGGTTTTATTTTTAAACTAGAAATTCCTTTCCATGTGATGTGCGTTTTTTAAAAAGTTTTTACCTAAATTCCAGTTAGTTAACGTACAGTGTAATATTAGTTTCTCTGGGCTGTGCAGTTTTGTCCCCTTTTTGTAAAATGCTTTACCTCTTCTAAAAGTGAGTGATACGTGGGAAGCTGTCTAGTTGCAGGACCTTAAGGGAAGAAATAGGTTTTTTCTTTCCTTTCAGTGTGATATTGGCATTGTTTCCCTTTCTGTGCTGAAGGGTTGCATTGGGTCTGTCCCCAGTTTTCCAGGTAGCTTTTCTTGTTATAAAGGGAGTCAAAAAATGGCAAACTGGAATGAAGCTTATGGTCAGAGACCATATTTTAATCTATTCTGAGCTAATGGATTTGCTCAGAAATTCAGCTCCTGACTGTGAACATGTAAGCAGCACACTGTCACCAGCTGTCATGTTAAGAGACTTGATAATTCGTTAACTCACAGGAAAAAAACAAAGTTACATTTCCAGTTTTATTCTACTTACCCCCTCAGGAGAAATTAAGGTGATCTCATTATACATGAATTATTATACCTTTTCATATGCAGTAAAGTTATAACAAAATTAGACTGTCGTACTTTATCATAATTATTTAAATACCCTTTATATTTTTCATAGGCAGGAAAACTTGAGAACTGTGCTTTTAGTTAAAACAAATTGATTATGAAAATGAAGTCAGAATAAGAATATAACATTATAAAAGAATAATTTAAAAATTTTGTCTGTGACTTGAGTTTTTATTTTCTTCTAGATCCTGAAGAGTTCTTGAATATCCTGTTTCATCATATTTTAAGGGTAGAACCATTGTTAAAAATAAGGTAACTTTTAAATTATTACGGAAGCATTGGAAAAAATAGACAGTCTTCATTTTCTCTGCTGTCCTTCCATAGAAATGATTTCTTTAGTGATTACATAATATTGTATTTGTTTAGGAATCTTAATATGCTAGGTTCCTACAATGCAAATTAATTTAACTATTTAATTAATTTGATCATTGTCCTCGCCATAGTATCATACTTAACTGGAAGAATGAATCCAGCGTAAATTTGTGCTTTTAATTTTAACCCTAGTAATAAATATCATTGCAAATCATTGTCTTATAAATCTGAATGTATCTTATAATTTAATCAATGAAAGGTTCTAAGGGAAATTAAAGATTCTAAGGGAAATTAAAGATTCTAAGAGAATCTTATTCTCCCATCCAAGTACTAACCAGCCCCGACCCTGCTTAGCTTCCGAGATAAGACGAGATCGGGCGCGTTCAGGGTGGTACGTCCGTAGACAAGAGAGAATCTTATTCTAACCCAATGAGATACCACGAGAATATGGTTTTGACTATCCGTCACTCAGAGAATTAATTTAGCCTCATAGTAGCTCTCTTGTTCCCTGTTTTGTAACTTACCTTTTTTCTCCTCTGTCTTGAATGACAGTCTTGAATCTGATGCACCCAGGTTCTTAGTGAGATATTCTAAATGGATGAACTTTGTGGATGGTTTAATGTTCACAGTCTATGTGCTGGACCCTTTTACAGTGTAGCTTGGGTTTCTCTGTTGAAAATCTTGCTCATTGGGGCGCCTGGGTTGCTCAGTCGGTTGAGTGTCCGACTTCAGCTCAGGTCATGATCTCACTGTTAGTGAGTTTGAGACCCATGTTGGGCTCACCGAAGCCTAGAGCCCGTTTGATCCTCTGTCCTGCCCCTCTCTCTGCCCTTCCCCTGCTCATGCTCTCCCTCTCAAAAATGAATAAACATTTCAAAAAAAAAAAAAAAAGTCTTGCTGATTTACTATTTACTTCCCTAAGAGCTAATCACAGACAAATACTCTTACTTATCTTTGGGTCCTAAGTGATGTTGTTTGATGCTAGTGTTGAATTGATGGATGAGAAGGAAGGGAAGGAGGACAATACCACAGTTACAGTTTGATATTGTTTTGGAAGTTCTAACTAATGAAATAAGACATGATACATAAACGTCAATAATACATATTTGTTAATCTATTCAAAGGTGGTAATAGCTATATGAACACCTAGAAAATCCTAGAGAATTGTTCAGAAACTGCTAGAATTGACAAAAGACCTTGTAATTTGACCATGTAGAGAGTAATCATGGCGAAATCAATAGCACTTCAATATGTCTTCTAGCAAATATGAAAAAGGGACACTTTCATACTTCATAAAAGTACAAAATGCCGAGAAATCAATTTTATTGAGATGGGTTTTTTAAAACCCATCACAGAGCTAAAAAGTGATTTGATTAATTAGGGAAAAAAGATTGTATTCCAGGTAAAAATATTAAATTACTTAAAGATGTTAATTTTTGTAGAATCACTTGCACATAAGCAAGATCTTAACTTTTTTTTTTGAACTCAGTGAAGTGACTTTAGAGTTCTTTACAGGATGAAATGGGTGAAAACATTGAAGTTTGAAGGTTTTTTAAAAAAGAGTTCTATTAAAAGCACTAAGGCAAAGCAATAGACATTAAACAGTGTGATACTATATAAAAGTAGAAATGTGGATCAACAGACCTGAATAGAAAGCTCAAAAATAGAATTTCAGTATAAGTCAGCTTTCAAACACAAATGAGGAAAGAAAGCTGTGTTTGATACATGATATAGGAAATCTAACAGGCAATTTGGGAGAAAAAAGTCACTTTTTCTTCTTGAAGAAATAAATTTCAGATGATCAAAACAGTTTTTTTGTTTTTTTTTTTTTGTAGCCTAACACACCCTAGGTATGTAATAGACTCTGGTAATAACCTAGGATGAAGACAGCTATGATTCTCAGGGGGTAAGGAGGGCCAGACACATGTAGGAGTGCATCTCAGTGCTTGAAGGTCTTGTGCAGTTTGAAGAGGGCTCTGGAAAGTTCTGACACCCCTTGAAGGGGTCACTGTTCCCCTTCCCCTTCAGCAGCCTCTTCATGTGGAGAATCACTGGTTTAAAGATCATAAGAAGATATAAAAAGATGCTTTAAATGTTAGCCCTTCTTTTCCAAGTGTCATTCTTCACCTGTGTACCCCTTTCTGGTGGGGAGTCAGCTGATGTAACAAATAAGGGGAGGAGTACTGTAAAATCTGAAATAGTGGAACAGTCTGAGAGGCTGCATGGTAGTCTTAGAGGACTGAAGTGGCAAAGGACTTAGCTACCCAGGGGGATAAATGCGGATTTGATAACCAACATAATCAAATAAACAAAAATAGAATTCCCAGAAATAGAGCTTTAAAAATGTCTATCTCCACATATATACCTTTATGGCCGGGAGGTGGGTACGTCACTGAATGCAGTATGTACAGCTGAAGAAAGAATTGCTCATTTGGAAGATCAATCTGAAGAAAGTACCTGTAATGTAGCCCAAAGGGAAAAGAAGTTGGCAAACGAGAGAGGATAAAAGAAATGGAAGACAGATTCTTAGTGCAGTTCTAGAAGGAGACGTGAGAGAGAATGGGGAAGAAGAAGTAGTTTGATAGTTACTAACTGAAGGTTTCCCAGAATTGGGGGCAGACTTAAGTTCTAAGAAGAAAGATGCACAGAATTCCTGAGCTAGAAGAACCAGGACTGAATTGTCTAACTCAGTGACTTATCACAGGATGTACTGTAGTAAGTCCAAGCTGAATTTAGAATAAAGGAGTAGTATGCAAGAAACAAGGACGAGCCAAGGTCGTAAATGTGGGTAAACTAAGCCTTCATACTCAAAAAACAATGGTAATGATAGTAGGGGTAATGGTGACTCATTCTGTGTGGGGTGTTAAAGAGAAGGTGAAACTAAAATCATAGCCACCAATGAGAGGATAGGGCACGGAGGTGAAGTGTGCCAAGAAAAGTAATGGAATCAAATCGGCAACAAGAAGGGAAGATACAGGACAATTGTCAGGTTGTGTTACCGAGTACTTCTCATTATAGAACATGGTCTGGGTATTCTTATTACACAGATATATTCTATTCCACAGTGCAAGATAACCCAGAACCTGTAAAGAATTTTAGTGGCTACCCATTAAGGTCTGTGTTGTGAAGGTAGACAGACCGATATCCTACAATTCCACAAATGTTTTTATCTTCTCCGTCGATGTCTGTTTTATTCTAAGGCTATTGTAACCTTTGTACCCTTCTGCTTCTAGATTTTCTTAGTGGAAAACAAGCAATCTAAATTTGCAGTGTTGTACAATAGCACCAGCTTTCTTGTCATTCTTGTATTTGTGTGTCTTAATGACCAGCTAATTACTCTAGGGTTTTAGCCTTCTAAAACTACAGTAATGAGACTTGAGTGCTTGCTGGGTTTTTTTTTTTTTCCCTTCCCCAGCCTCCACCCAGGCTCCTAATCCTTCTGCTTCAATATCACAAAGCTGTTGGTCTTACAGAGTCACTTCTGGCTCTCTTCTCTCAACGTGGGTTCCCATCAACCACGATTCTCCTTCCTTGTCACCGTTACTATTTCGAATTCTCACGACCACTGACCTCTGCTGCTTTATGCTTTCTTAGTTTCCTGTCTTATTTTTTTTCCTGTTCCCTGTAAAATTTTTTTATGCTTTTGGCTTTCACAGAAAAATGCTGGTCTCCTACAGTCATCAACAACCAATTAAAATACCGATAACAGCATAACCTTCAGGTTTTTTGATTATCATTTGTGTTTATTTGTGGTGGGTTCTCATGAATCTCCTGGATTTGTTAACAAATAAGTTTTGTTTATTTCAGGTGTAAGTTGCTTTGGAAAACTGAGGGTTTCTGAAGGTTTGTCTCTGAATAGCTGTTTCATTATGAAAACCATGTTAGTAATTTTCTATGAAAACTTGAAATCTAGCTATAAGTAGGCTAATTCTGTACCCAGAAATTCTGCTGAAAAGATGAATCATACACTTAAAGATAATTAATCCTTTTGGTAGAGTTCATTTTAAAGGCTAATGGCATTCTCTAGTAAAATATGTAAAAGCAAAATGTTTAATATAATGGTAACACTGTGACTGGCGCATGGAAGGAGCTTACTTGGCCTTTGTTGAATAAATGAGCGACCATCTAAAGAGACAGCATGCTTTCGTGGAAGGAATGATAAGTGGTTGGTAGGGCACCTGGTTGCCACACGTAGTGCTGCTTTAAGTTGCCGGGAAGCAATGATTATTTTTCCCTAGATCTCCAGGCCTTCATTTCAGAAATGAAAAGTTTGGTCTAGAAGGACTTCAAGGGTCTGCCCCATTCAGATATATAAGAGTTTGTTTTCCTGTTTCAAGCATTAAATGCAGTTTAACTTTTAAACACTCAGTCAATAGTTTAATGGATTGTCGATTAAAAATGATTTTTAGATGTGGACAGATACATTGAAACCAAGTTACCTTCTGGTTATTAGTGTTCATACAGTGCTTCTTTGACTGCAGATGGTATTCCCTTATTTTTCTGCTGATCACTACGGGAACTTTTGAATATGAAAACTGAAATAAGAACTCACTTTTAAGGTTTTATGCAAAGTACACTTAATCTAAATTACTGTCTTTCACCTGGTGTTCCGCCTACCCAGGATTACACCTGCAACCTCATACGTTCTCTGTCCTCAAATGCTGCTGGGACAGCTTCACATTCTCATTTAAGCATTTTGTAAATAAATGGTTTTTTCCTGTGTGTTTTTAGATCAGCAGGTCAAAAAGTGCAAGATTGTTACTTCTATCAAATTTTCATGGAAAAAAATGAGAAAGTTGGAGTGCCTACAATTCAGCAATTGTTAGAATGGTCTTTTATCAACAGTAACCTGAAGTTTGCAGAGGTTAGTGATGATTGTATTTTATGTGACAGTCCTTGGTATTTTTAAGACTACTACTAGATTCGATAACTGTTAATCTTGCCCCATTGAGAACACACAAACGGTTAGCAAAACACAAATTAAAAAAAAAAAAGTTCAGAGTTTCAGTTGTGTCCTTGTAGAAAACGTCTTAGAATTAAGATTGAACTTTTTGGATTTGTGGTGCCAAAGAAAATATAAAACTAATTTGTAACTTGAAAACTTTTAAGTAGTATTTAAAGCAAAGGGAAGACTTACGATTTTTTAAAAATTCTCATTAGTTTTACCCAGCTTAATATTTAACGTAAACATATCAGCCAAGTATATCAAAAAAGAATGTTTACTTTTCCTTCAACAAGAGACAAATTCACTTATATTGGTCTGTTAATGAACAAGTGATAGAAATTATTTTTCTTCTGCTGTTTACTGAATATCTTCATGATCTTAGTAGTACATGCTTGTGGTTCACTTTTATTGTATTTGTTTCTGAAAGAATGTTCTGGTAAAGCTTTGAACAGTTACAGTTATCTGTTGAAATACAAGGAATGGTGTCCTTCGGTGACAACATGTTCTTTATTGTACTTGTCAAAACAAGTTTTCTTTCTTTCTTTCTTTCTTTCTTTCTTTCTTTCTTTCTTTCTTTCTTTCTTTCTTTCTTTCTCTCTCTCTCTCTCTCTCTCTCTCTCTCTTTCTTTCTTTCTTTCTAGGTTTATTTATTTTTGAGACAGAGAGACAGAGCCTGAGTGAGGGAGGGGCAGAGAGAGAGGGAGACATAGAATCCGAAGCAGGCTCCAGGCCCTGAGATGTCAGCATAGAGCCCGACGCGGGGCTCAAACTCACGAACCGGGAGATCATGACCTGAGCCGCAGTCGGATGCTGAGACACCCAGGCGCCCCTCAAAACAAGTTTTCTAGAACGTTGATTTTAAATATAAACCCACAGTAGAATGTTAGATTGTCATCTTACTCTTAGTGATCCAGGGTTGTGGAACTGCCTGACCTCTGGGTGTCCGTGGAAGGGATCCTGAAAATATGCAGCTCATTGGTGCCCTGCCCTGACGCTCCACTTTCAGGCTCGGATCCCGTTCGCAGGCCATCGATGTCATGGCGGCACCACACCCTGGGGTGCCAGCCATGGCTGCTTCAGTTTCATAGGGAACATTTTTTTTCAGCACTTTGATTCTAAAAATATATATATCTTGTTTTTAGGCACCATCATGTCTCATTATTCAGATGCCTCGATTTGGAAAAGACTTTAAACTGTTTAAAAAAATTTTTCCTTCCCTGGAATTAAATATAACTGATTTACTTGAAGACAGTAAGTATAAGATTTTTTGTTTGTTTTTCAAAAAAATTTTTTAACGTTTATTTTTGAGAGAGAGAAAGCACGCGCGCATGCATGAGCAAGTGAGGGAGGGGCAGAGAGAGAGAGGGAGATACAGAATCCGAAGCAGGTTCCAGGCTCTGAGCTGTCCGCACAGAGCCTGATGTGGGGCTGGAACCCACAGACTGCGAGATGAAGACCTGGGCCAAAGTCGGACGCTTAACCGACTGAACCACCCAGGGACCCCAGTTTTGTTTGTTTTTCAGAAATAGGCCAGTCTCACTAATTATGAGTAAGAGTCTTACAGGACGCAGTTCTTCTGAAAGGCAATTCAGTATCTTAAGAGCCTGGAAATATTAAGCTAGTACTTTCGGTCCTAGATATTCTGAGAAAATAATCAGAGACGGAAGTAAATATTCTCTATGCAAATGTATTTATTGTCACACGATTAAGAAATCAGAAACAATAGGAGAGGAGAGTAGTTAAATGAATTTTCGTGACTCTGTACAATGGAGTACTGCCATTATAATTCATGTTTGTGAAGACCAGAATGTAAGAAGGTGGTTATGATGTAAAGCTAAGTGAAAAGGTAAGTATGTTGATACTTCCTATAAGAGGAGACACGCACACGCACGCTCACACACGGTTTATGTAAATATGGAGGTATAAGTCAGTCATCGGAGAAAACTCACAGTAGTGTGGACAGTGGTTGCCTCTTGCTAACTGAGATTGTAGATGCTTGTAGTTTTCTTTTTGTACTTTGCTGTATCTTTGAATTTTCATCAGTAGGCATTTTTTAATCATGTGAAAACACCCTAGAATATACTATTTTTAATTTTTTAAAACATTTATTTATTTATTTTGAGAGAGTGTGAGCAGGGGAGGGGTAGAGAGAGAGGAGAGAAAGAACCCCAAGCAGGCTCCACACTGTCAGCACAGAGCCCGACATGGGGCTTAATCCCACGAAGCGTGAGATCATGACCTGAGCTGAAACCAAGAGTTGGACACTTAACTGACTGAGCCATCTAGGTGCCCCTGCACTCACTTGAGGGGCGCCTGGATGGCTCAGTTGGTTGAGCATCTGACTTCAGCTCAGGTCATGATCTCACGGTTTGTGAGTTCGAGCCCCGCGTCAGGCTCTATGCTGATGGCTCAGAACCTGGAGCCAGCTTCAGATTCTGTGTCTCCTTCTCTCTCTGTCCCTCCCCGACTTGTGCTCTGTCTCTATCAAAAATAAATAAATGTAATAAAACAAATTTTTTTTTAAATAAAAAATGGTCACTTGATCAGAGAAAATGTCTTTAAAGATATCCTGTGTCCAAGGAAATACAGTAACATTTATGGGGACCGGGAAGGACAGACCTGTTTGAATCTAAGTCCTTAATAAAGCTTAAACTTTTCCTTTTAACCCTTTTAATGGGAGAATACGTGTTTAAAGGCCCCCTGACCCCTCTCTCGCCCCTACCGCTTTAGCCCCCAGGCAGTGCCGGATCTGCGGGGGGCTCGCCATGTACGAGTGTAGAGAGTGTTATGATGATCCCGACATCTCAGCCGGAAACATCAAGCAGTTTTGTAAAACCTGCAACACCCAAGTAAGTGTGACTTCACTCAATGGATGTTCTCTTCTGAAATCGGAGATTATTGGAAGTTGGAAACATGTCAGGTTTTTGGAAAGTTTTCAGAGTCCTTATTAACTTGAATTCATAATCCAGTGGGATTGTTTATGTGTCTTCTGTTTACTTGGTGGACTTTTTACAAGTACTCGGTTGCTGTTTGCAGGGGTGGATTCAGTTAGGGTGAGTGGAGCCCCGTCGCCGGACTGAGTCCGGCCCGTGAGCGACATTCCCTTCCTGTTCCGTTTCAGGTCCACCTTCATCCCAAGAGACTGAACCATAAATATAACCCAGTGTCACTTCCCAAAGATTTACCCGACTGGGACTGGAGGCACGGCTGCATCCCCTGCCAGAAGATGGAACTGTTTGCTGTTCTCTGCATAGAAACAAGCCACTATGTTGCTTTTGTGAAGTACGGGAAGGACGACTCTGCCTGGCTCTTCTTTGACAGCATGGCCGATCGAGATGGTAGCTGAAATACCTTTCTTCTCCCTGTGGCCCTTTTCTCCTTTGCGCTGGCATAGTTCGTGGTGGGTCGTCTGTGCTGAGTAGTAGAAGAGTGTGTGCGAAAAGCCTTCGAGAAGTGTCTTGGGGACACAGGCTGACAGTCTCGAAATGCATAGACAGCATTACTAAACTAAGGAATAATATCGTTGTGATATTTTGACACACAGGTGATTTTTGTAAAAAGAATCCTAGAATTCTCATTTTAGGGCTGAGAGGTTTTACTTTCGGCTTTGTCTTCTTTTACTTTCGCGCTCCTCCCATTTTCTGTTCAAGCCATGGTCACCGTTTATCGGGCGCCCATGTGCCGAGCTCTCTGGGAAGCACACTGAGTCTCCCACAAAATCCCTGCAGATGGGGATCACTCCTCTTTCTCTGTTGTTGAGGCTGAAGCTAAGGTGCCTAAGGTCACATAGTTTGTATTTAACGCCGTCTTTCTGACCTCGGTGCTTATGTTTTTTATACTGAACTACGTTGTCCTCTAAATGGCAAAGCAAAGACTAGAATAAATGTCTTCTTTGGAAAAATCAGCCTATTCTGCAGGTAACGTGTTTCTTCCCCAAATGGGGAGCATGCTACCCCTTCTAGGCCCTTCTCTGGGATGCGTAGGCATTATTTAACAGATGCGTTAACGAGCCCACGTACAGTACCAGGGGCTCTACTGTAACTGACAAGCATCCCGATGTGAGACGTTGGGAAAGGCCATTGGGAGGGTAGGCCGGGAGAGGCTTTCGGGGGGCGCCTAGCACCACACCCCCCGGCGTTCTCATTCACTCTAATGACGTGTGAAGCAAAAGGTTTAAAATTTTTGGAAGTGCAATAGTATTCATTTTGCTAGATCTGCTCTAAACTGGATGATCGCATGGTGAGACGTGTGGGGGTGCTTCTGTCTGGGAAGGGACAGGGATGCGAGGAGGTGGATGCGTGCTTACGTGCACGCGGCACTGTTCCCTAACTGAATACAGACAAACCTACAAAGCAGGTTTAGAACTTTGCTCACGATCTGCCTCCTTTTACCAGCTTTATTCTGTTGGCCCCAGAATCCTCTCCAAGCCCAAGAAATGAGAACCGTCAAGAGTTAAAAAGAGGCTTTAGCGTTTAAAAATCAGGAGTGAAACCAGGTCCTTCTGATCTGGAAAGTTAGCTTCCCTAAATTTAGAATTGTAAAATTGCTTTGGTAGGTCAGGACAGCAGAAGGTTTAGAACTTTACTGCCCTAAATAGAGCTCTTCCTCTTTTCCGTAGGTGGTCAGAATGGCTTCAACATTCCTCAGGTTACCCCATGCCCGGAAGTAGGAGAGTACTTGAAAATGTCTCCGGAAGACCTACACTCCTTGGACTCCAGAAGAATCCAAGGCTGTGCGCGAAGACTTCTCTGTGATGCGTACATGTGCATGTACCAGAGTCCAACAATGAGTCTGTACAAATAAGTGGGGTCATCTGGGCAGGGGCGGAAACTGAATGCGAGGCTTTAGTGTTGCATTTTACCTGAGCTGGCAGTCTTGTTCAGCATCCATTGCCGGCAATGGATGCCTTTGTGGTGATGATCCTTCAGAAAAGGATTCCCGTGTTTAAAAAACAAATTGCTTTTGTGTTACTGAAGTATTTAATAAGAAGCCTTTTGCACTCTAGAAAGTATGTTTGTGTTGGTTTTTTAAGAAGTCTAAATGAAGTTATTAATCCCTGAAGCTTTAAGTTAAGTGCATTGATCATATGATATTTTTGGAAGCATAAAATTTTAATTGTGACAGTTTAAAACCTCTTTTAGTCCATTGAGAATGTAAATAAATGTGTCTTCTTTATGGACCAAGGATATGAAATCATTTTTCCTTTTAGCTAACGGTTGCCTTGAGGAAGAAATATTTTGGTTTTATTAAGTGTCTGCTTTCAATCCAGTTATTAAAATCGTACTGAGTTTGATTTGTTAATTCTTTCCTGTATACTGCTGGTTTCTGCATGTCAGCAATCTGCCGAGTTTCTGTGTTTCTGCAGTAGTGGTCAGAAAAATACTTAAATTCCATTCATGGTGTTGTTTTCTATTTGTTCTGCTTTTGAGATAGATCTAAGTGATCTTGTCATAAAACGTCTATTTTTGATGTAATTTTCCTGGGGATTAGACTGCACAGCAACTGAAGCTCTTCATTCATAGTTGTAACTGTCAGCTAAGAGGTTTTGGGGTTCTTTGTTTTTTGGTTTTTTGTTTTGTTTTTTTGGGGGGGGTTGTTAAGGAACTCTATTTTATGGAACCGGGCACAATGCATTTTATTAAAGGATTGGGGTGATAAATATATTTCTACACAAATATATGGTCCATCAGAAAATAAATTTGAATATAGACTACTCATTAAAACCTCCCTGAAGAGATGTGTTGTCTGTGTAAACCTCTCCTGTTGTAAGACCGTCCAGAACTTCAGTGAGCTCAGCCAGTCTGCTCACTAAATGCGGTTTGATTGCGCAGGAGATAATGGCAGTTACGATATTTTATGAAAATGTTGGCAGCAGCTTTATCCTCCTTCTGATTACGTAGAAAATGGATGTTTTCTCAGCTAATGTCCACAGTGTATGTCTAGACCCCAAGTGGATGTCGTAGACTAGAACCACAGATTATAAATGTTAGTGCTGTGGAATGTGCTATGGTCTGTGTTTTCTTCGAGTGTCGTTTTGTGGCGTTGTTGTCCTTCTGGAAAGACTTCCTAACCATGCAGAAAGACAGAAAAGTTGTCATGTGTATATAGCATATGACTTTATAAAACATTTAACGTCAAAACAAAGTGGAAAGCATCTTTATAAACCCTGCAATTACTTTTTTTTTTTTTTAAAGTCTCGTTTAGCTTTGGTTCTCTCATTCCATTTTGCTAATATTCATTAGCTTTATAAATTGTAGTAAGGTACAAAAACTCATTTTGTAAGTTTTTTCATTTTTGAAATGAAAAAGTACATACATTTTGCATGCGGTTTTGCTAAATGCTTGGGTGGGGTGGGGAGGTGGCTACTGAATCAGGGGTTTGGGGGTGAGGAGCCCAGACTGTGGGGCTGGCTCTGCCCCTGCCCCGCCCCCCCCCCCCTCCGGGTACTAAGGGAAGGGCCTGGGGTGACGATGTCTGAGGCTCTGATCTTCTGTAAGTCCAGTCACCCGTTAGTAAATAGGTGTTGAGTGAATAAATGGATGAATGAGCGTATCAATGTGATTTTTGAAAAAATTATTTGGAGGAATGACTAGGAATCTCTACCTAGGCAAGATGAATTGAACAGTTAAAAAAGAAGAGAAAGTTCCTTGTCCGTAAAAATTAAAATGAAAGTTCAAGAAGGTATGTCCTGCCCAGCCTCTTGTGGCGGAAGACTTGAAGAAGAGCCGTCCGGGGCTCCCCATCTCCCTCCACCCCCCACCCCGTATGGAGGCTCTTTCCAGGGGGCAGGGCCACATCTGTCAGTTATCTCTAAGGACATTTCCTTCAGGTAGACCCGTACGTCTGTTTAGTGTTGCCTGGGGCAGGAGGCACTCGGGATGCCAGGGCCGGCCGTAGTGCTCCGTGTGGAGGGCTGGGCTCTCCCCCTGGTCCTGGACGGTCCCTCTGGGCGGCCCCTCCTTGTCCCTGCCCCGGCACAGCTGCGTGGGAAGTGGGCGCCATCAGGGCTGGGCTGTGTGGTACCAGTGGTTCATGCATCTGCGGATTTATTTACATTTTAGCCCTAGATGTTCTCTAACATGTTCCCGTTGGCTTTTAAAATGCGTTGGTGATCTCATTTTCCTTATCATATCCAAAATCAAGATGGCAATATAGTAGAATTATTTATAACATGGTTTGTGATTCATAGCTACAAATAGAAAATATGACGAGTCCTGGTCCCCCACCTCCAACTAAATTCACACTTGTAAGAGTGTATGTGTGTGTGTGTGTGTGTGTGTGTGTGTGTGTATTACCCCCAATATATATGTATACATTTGGGGGGAGAGAGGGAGAGAGGAACCCTGTTGTGATGTAGAGGCTAAATGTATTTCGTCCCTCCCAGTCAGCTTTATAAAGGAGTTATAGTTTGACTCCGTCCGGGAAGAATGTTTTGTAAGACTGAGAAAACACACTGAAAACCAAGAGAAACAGTAACAAAATTCAGCAACATATAGTTGTTACAATTGCTGAGGATTACCTCCTTAGAATAGTTTAGGATCTTTATGATTCACGTTTGCCAAATGTTATAGGTAAATGGCTTCTTTCTATCCCTTGGATCCATTTATTTTTTCACCTAACATAATTCAGGAACAAGGGGAAGACAGAGTAATTCATCTTATGCAGCTTGTATTGTCATTCAAAGTCCCGTTGTTTGAACTTGGCGTCTTCATACGTTCAGGCTTCACTCCCCTCCTCTAGCTGGATATCCAGCTAGATAATTCTGCACCTGCTTGGGTGATGGCAGACAGAGATGTGAGCCACTGGACATTTAGGACTGTGTCGGAAGGAATAGGAGACGTGGTCCTTGCCTTGAAACAGCTTAACGCCTACTTCTGACCACAGGATCCCTACAGATGTTGGTGACGTGTGAGGGCGACAGGTCTCGGGGAAAGCGCTGGGACACAAACAGCAACAGAAAAACTAACGGACTGGGGGACAAGAGACCTGGTTCCACCCTTTTCTCTGGCCCTTGCTCTGTTAGCCTGAGAGGACTTCTTGACCTCTTTAGACCTTAGTGTCCTCTGTATAACAAGGGCGTTGGAATATCGAATTTCATGGGGAAAAAAATACAAACTTCTAGGTCCCGGGCATGCCCGTTGGGTCTGACTCTTCATGCGTGGAGCCTAGGAAATTTGTTAGTAAGAGACCCCGCGAGGGGAGCCTGACCGCTGGCCAGATTTGAAAACGACTGAGCTAAAAGGTCTCAAAATTTAGTTTTCTTTTTGCGATTGTGCGGTCATGTAATGTTATCACAGTAATTACAGAAATGGGGGCAGTTGGATGTTTGTCACATTGTTTGTCTGGGTTTACATTTGAATTTACGTAAGAAATGCATTTTAGTATACATATACCTCAACCCCCTGTTTCCTAGAGGCTTTAGCGGTCTTTGGAGCACACACAGATCTTCAGAGGATATCCGATGTTATTTGCCTGAACACTTGTCTTCCATTTTATTTCTTTAGGGGGAAACCGAGGCTCGCTCTGGGTACCAAAGAAACGGGAAAAACAAAACTGTGGCATGAAAGTAAAGAAAAGAATCGTTTCTCACTATCTGCTACTTTAGGATGCAACTTTTAACATTTATATGAGAAGACTTTCCTCTGGGCTAATGGGGCCCCTTATCATGAAGCCAAAAATGTCCTTGTTAAAGTAGGTGGAGTGTGATGCTTAACGTTAAATAGAAGTCCTCCTTCTCTGGCAGTGAGTGATGTTAGCCACGCACCCACGACCCCCCTTCAGCGAGAGGAACGCTTGGACCCCCCGAGGCGGGTGGGGCGTGTGGAGGAGGAGAGCGTGTGAACGTGGAAGCCGGTGCACAGAGGGGAGGGGGGGAGGACAGAAGGTCAACCCCTTCCCGCATGGGGGTGCACGGGGCTGGCGGAAGACAGAGCTCCTGTGCGCCTCCTGGGGCGGGGACAGGTTGCTCACCGCTCAGAGAGACCAGGGCTGTAGAGGGCGAGGCTGCCTGTGAGGAGCGGACGCTGCACCAGTCTGTTCTGCTTCCAGAAGTTTCACCGGAGGGAAAAAGAGGAAAGGGGGCCCTTCGTCTTATTCTACATGCTGGGGCAGCTGCAGGGTGTCTCCGGAGTCAGAAAGCAGTGGTCAACAGCCAACCAGCACCGGACCCAAGGGTAGTGGGGATGCGGGGAAGGGGGTGCTCCCTCCCGACCGCAGTAGGGCTGGCATTTGCAGGCCACTCCAGAGCCCGCGTGGTTTCCGGACCTTCGGTCTTGGCCGTCTTCGTTTGACCACACGGTATGTTAGTCTCCCTGTCACTAGGTCAGGGGAAGGGCCAGTTAGGGAGGAGGGCTGTCCTTCCAAGCACCCCAGGCCTCACATCTCTCTTGCACGTTTAAGTACTGTCCGCTTTTGCTTGGTACTTTTTCTGGAGAGAGGAGGTGGGGGACTTGACCGTCACTGGTTCCGTTTTGTAAAATGGCCCTCAGTACCGTTGAGTTTTAACTCCAGAGAGTCTTAGTGTCCTGTCACAAGCATTTTTTTCTTTTTTAAGCCCGTTTGGAACTTCCCAGGGAAGTCGAGGTTATTCGTAAATGGGTGTAAAGGAGCACATTTGTACCGCATTTCGCATATCTGGTGTCTTGTTCAACCATTGTTTTTTTCTTTTTGGCTTGAAGAATATGCCGTATTTATGAAGACATTTCTTTAAAAATAACACCACATAAACTATCCCTTTACGATCAGATTGCTCTGATTTAGCCTTAATTTTGTTAAACTTTTTAGAGATGAATGAAGTGCTCTGCTGTGGAAAGAAATGTACTATATACTATTTCTGTATCATTAAAACTAAATTTTTATGGTTCCTTTTCCTTGATTTCTTTGGGGAAGGGTTTCGGGTTACGGGACAGCGGGGGTTGAGCACAACCTCTTAACGTTGTTGCGGGTGCCAGGATGGAAGGTTCCTTTGGGGGAAGAGCTCTCCCTGGGAGCGCACACCCTTGTCCGGCCTCTGGCCTCGTTACGACTGCTTTGGAAAACCTGTCAGACTTCCCCTGCTCTGGGCGACGGACCGACGGTCTCTGGGTTACCTCATGGCAGCATGGTGCCCTGTCGTTTCTTGGAGTAACTGGGCATTTCCAAGCTCTGGTCCCGATTAAAGCTCAGTTCTAAACCACTCCAGTGAGAGGTTGCCCTCCTGCGCTTCCTCACCTCTAAACAAGGGCACAAGGCTGTTGACGAGAAGAATCGTGGGTCCCTGTCCCCCACAGCCACAAGGAGGTGGTTAGATGCTTTACTCTTCTGTGTAATCCAGAGAAGGGATTATATGCTACCACACGATGGACCCTTTTATCCACTCTTAGGTACTGATGAAACAAGCCTTCCTTGGGACGCCTGGGTGGCTCAGTCGGTTGGGCGTCCAACTCTGGCTCAGGTCATGGTCTCGTGGTACATGGGTTTGAGCCCCACATCGGGCTCTGTGATGACAGCTCGGAGCCTGGAGCCTGCTTCGGATTCTGTGTCTTCCTTTCTCTGCCCCTCCCCCACTCAGCATGGGTGCGCTCTCTATCTTGGTAGTAAATAAACATTAAAAAAAAAAAAAAAAAAGTCTTCCTCAAGAATGACTTGGAGTTTAGTCACTTTATGCCAAGGTAGGAAAGCCCGACGGTCTGAGTGATGCTGGTAATAATAGTACATTCAAGAATTTCCTTTTTCCTTCCTCCCTGTCTTTCAATTTTTTTTTAATTTATTTTGAGAGAAAGACAGCCTGAGTGGGGGAGGGGCAGTGAGAGACAGAATCCCAAGCAGGCTCCATGCTGTCAGTGTGGAGCCGGATGTGGGGCTCGATCCCACGAACCTTGAGATCCTGACTGGGCTGAAGCCTGATCCTTAACTGACTGAGCCCCCCAGGCACCCACTTTGCCATTTTAACATCCTTTGGCCTTTAGTCCGGGGTTTGCATACTTTCTCATAGATGCCATTCTTTGTGACTTGGGGTATGTTAGTGTGACAGTGAGGGCTTCTGTTCTTGTGCCCACCGGTAGATGGGGGCCACCAAGAGAAAACGAGTCCCGGTCAGAGGAGAGCTGACCGGCTGGCAGGGAAAAACCACCGGCCCGGCTCGGCGCTCTTCTCCTGACTGTCCGCATGTCGTTCCATATTAAGGTCCGCATGGTGGATGCACTGCCTAGAACAGCCCTTCCCAGTCCTGGCTGCACACCGAATTCAAGTACGGGGACCCCAAAGTAATGCCTATGCTGCCCAAGCTATTAGAATCTGCAGACGGGGCCGTCCAGGCACTTGAGATTCCTCGAAGCTCTTTACATCTGTCCCGTTGTCCCGTGTGCGGCAAGATTGGGAACCACTTGTCAGGAGCGATGGAGTTTTTTGAGACCCGTAATCTACTCGTCCATCAATCTCTGGTAGAACTGTCTGCTCCTGTAAAAGTCCAAGATCATGGACTTGGACGAGCTCCCAAGGGGAAGTAGAAAAAATGTAGAGCTTCTGGCCCAAGCTCTTGGGAAACAGCCTCGGAAATCTGTGTGGGACACGTTCTGGAGGTAGGAGAAAGCATTTGGAAGCAGGATGAATTTCACTACTTACGAAGAGGAGTTGAATAAAAACACCCTTAAAGGGGCACAATGCAGATGCTCTTTTTTTCCCTTCAGAGAACATTCCAAAGGGTATGTAAACGTAGATGCCCCACCAGGCTGATTAGGTGAGCAGTAGAGGAAGTCTCAGGAAGAGACGTGGTTTTGGAGGGGGTGACATCACACAGAACTGTGGACGGTCACATCTGTGTGAACTGCCAGCTTTGGAGGACTGTTCTGCAGTGCCAAGTGTCACTGGAGGGGGAGGTGGCTTCTGAGGGGTTAGCAAAGAGGCGTGCGAACCCTCACTGGACAGCATGAGAAGAGAGTCATCGGTCCAGCGGTGACTTTCATCACAGACGTGCAACTGAAATTTGCAAGTTGCCCGCTGCTTTCGCCTCTGCTTCCCTAAGAACTCAGGAAGGCTCTTAAATTTCATGCATCAAACCACTCCCTTACAAATAACCCCCGAGTCTGTTTTAAATACTGCCTTTGAAAGGAGCTTGTGGTTGCACTCGGGTTTGAAGAGTCGGGTCGGAAGCTGACTTTGGGCTGTCTTTTGAGCGCCTCCCCCGATTCCTCCCCACTTTGTGAGGTGTTTGAATGGGACCTCGGAGGGCTAGCCTTGCGGGTGCCAGCTGGTGGCAGGCAGAGCCTCAGCAGCCTGTGGAATACGTGAGGTCAGGCCTTGGACCCTGATGCGAGGCTTCGTAGCTGTCCAATTGTAAGTAGCTAAGGGGAGGCGGGGCTGCTCCCTGGAGCGTGGCACGGTGGGGTCATCATCTTGCAATCTCTATATTTGAAACAAGCGCTTGACTCTTTCCGGCCATCTCTGCAAACTTTAGGCTGTTTGGTTCAGATGTATTTCAAAACTGTGCCCTGTAGGTCGCCCCTTGTGGGTGGGAGGGGCCGCTGCGCGGTAGAAAGATGAAGCACGGTTTCAGGTCTCTGTTCAGAGGTCAGAGGTCACCCCCTCCAAGAGGCCTCCTTCACAGACCACATTAACCCGTGGCGTGCTGGCAAATGTTTAACAGCCAGCTCTCCAGGGAGAGAACAAGCCCTGATGTGTAGCGTTTGCCGATTTTGTGGTGGGAATACTCTCACCGTGGCCGATCGCGTGCTACCCGTGGCGCCATCTCTACAGGCGGGTTTGGGAAGACGTGCAAGCAGGATTGCGTGGAAGTACGTAGCATTCCCACCATCCATATATGAGAGACATAAACACCCGAGCACAGACCGGGGTCGGCATCTGCGGCTGTTAGACCAAACCCACCTCACCGCTGCCTGTTTTTGTAAGTATCATTTTACTGGAACACGGTCTTCTCCCTTCCCATTACACATCTACGGCTGCTTTTGCATCCCCGCGGGGGAGCTGAGGGCTTACGACAGAAAACTGTATGCCCCGTTCAGCCTAAAAGATTTACTATCCCGTCCTTGACAGAAAAAGCTTGCTTCCCCCCAGCATAGATAGTTGTCAAATGTAAAGTCATTACGAAGTGATGAGTTTTTAAATAGAACTTACTTAATTAAACTTCTTTTTTCCCCGAGTATAGGTGATTAAACGTAATAACTTTTAAATGTAACTTATTAGCTGTAAGTTTATATAATTTAACTTTAATAATAGGTGTATTTAAGAATTGGCTCACAAAATTCCCGACAACTTAGCAATTGGCTCCGAAGAGCCAGCGTCAGTTTACTGCTGACGTCACCCAAGATGCACCTGCCGGCACCGCGTGGCCCTGGCCCTCTTCATATTCTGCAGGGCACCTTTTGCCCAGGCCTAATGGGTTCTTGTGGTCTCTCTGCACTAGAAGCAGGGACTTTCTGTGGGTCCTTCAGTTCCCTTTCCTTAGCACTGTGAACAGTTCCCTGGCACAAAGTAGGTGCTCAAACATTTGCCGAGGAGAAAGAAGAAAATTTCAGCCTTTGACGCATGAAAGCCGCCCCATTCACTATCGTCTATGTGGCCCGAATTAGATCACGGCCCTCATTTCTTTTGAAATAATACAAGAGGTCCTGGCCTCCGGTTCTCCACATAATGCTTCCGCGGGGACGTGGAGACATCACAGAACTTCCCTCATAAGGCTTCATGAACCTGAAATGAACCCACGCACGTACAGCGCTTCTCACAGCGGGGTGGGTACTCAGCGACCCCTCGGTAAACGGTCACCTCTAGCAGCAGCAAGCGGCTAATATAATCATGCATTTGAGAGACAGATTGCAAGTCTAATCGACACATCGCTCTCCAGGTCGCTTCTCCCTCCCGGGTCTTATTTTCTTTCAGGTCACACTCAAGTCTCCGGATTGCTTTTTCAGATTGAGAGGTTTCTAAGCAAACGTGTCCTCTTGGCGCAGCACCGCCATCTTGTGGCCATAGTGGGTTATGGCAACGTCCTGGATCTTCGCTCCCAGCTAGCTGCCAGCCGCCAGGTCCCCGGTTTGGGAAGCAGCAGGTGATTTACGAAAGCAAATGTGGCAACGAGTCAGGGCTACGCACACCAGGCCACAAAGTACATCCAGGAGGGTTTAGGCTCCCTCTGCGTCATTTCAGGACAGCTGGCTAGTGTGGGACATTTCTGCTTGGGACTGTCCTCTCCCACTGTCTCCGCCTTGTCCTTGTCTCTCTGGCTACCTCCAGCTTTCAGGTGTACTTCTGCTAACTTCAGACGAGTTAGTGCCACCTACTGGACGAGGACCGTAAGGTCCGATGTGAGGTCTTCGCTAGGGGAGCTGCATTGGAACGGAGTACAAACCCGTGGCTTGGTGGGAAGAACAAAGGCCAATAATAGGATCCTGATGTCAAGCCCCTAAGTCGGCGCACATTTCTCTCTTCACTGGAAACATTCTTCGGTGAGGGAACGGGGCACAGGACTGTCGGTGTGAGCCAGTGGCTACTGTGTTAAGGTTAGTACAGCTACAGTTGTCAGGGTCTCTGTATGACAACCCGTCACACGCTCATCGATTTTTCAGAGCTGCCCCGCCCCCCCCCCCCCCCCCACCCCTCATAGAATTAAACTCTCCAATCCGGGCTCTGGAATCTGCATTGTGAGCACCTCCCCCTTTCCCCACTGAGTGAATCCTACCTGCACTGAAGTTTCAGAACCACTGCCCCAGACCCTCCCTTTGTAGAAAAGACTTTTCTTTTGGCAAAATCCGGAAAGAATTCACACTCGGATTAAGGCTTTAATAAACTACTTTTTGTGCTTAGGCACAGCAGGCATTTCTCTCTCTCTCTCTTTTTCTTTATTTTGAGAGAGAGAGAGAGAGAATCCCGAGCAGGTCAGCGCAGAGCCCAACGTGGGGCTCGATCTCACGAACCATGAGATCATGACCTGAGCCGAAATCAAGATCTGGACGCTTCACGGACTGAGCCGCCCAGGCGCCCTGAGAGCCGGCATCTCTTACAAAGCCACGGCTCCCACCCTCACTCATTTTGTGTGGCGGATTGAAAATAGACCCCAAGCCTCGGTCACACCTGGCCCGTCCCAGGTACTCATACTGCCGGCCGTGTCTCACCCACCCTCTCTGCCCTGGTTGGCAGGATGAGGCCAGGCCACACGCCTGCACCCAGGCTCAGCACAGGGCCATGTTGCAAATACCCCAGAACTGGCGGTCCCCCCCTTCCTGGGTGGCTTCTCTCTGTGAGCCTCAGTTTCTCCATCCCTAATACAAGGGGATTCGACTGTAGTCTACACTGTCCTACCTAGCTGTGACATCCTGGGGGTCTGGAGCTCTATAAGCCCCTTTAACATGTTGCACTTCTAATGGTATTTGGTCTTCTGTGTGTACAACCCCCTCCTCAGACTACTGACTTCTCCCGTTAGGTTCTTCCTCAGCCCCCAACCCGAAACAGTTACGCACGAACTGTGAGTCACGTGGGTGTTCAAAAGACATATGCTTATTTTTTAAAAAGCCTTCATATCTTGTATGCCTTACACTCAGCAACTCTATTGCTAGGACATTTTCCTGAGGACATGATGCTCACAGAGGTGCCCAAAATTAGCCATATGCGTATAGGCAACGTCATTTTTTTCTAATTTTTTAACGTTTATTTATTTTTTAGAGAGAGAGAGACAGAGTGCGAGTGGGAGAGGGGCAGAGAGAGAAGGGGACACAGAATCCGAGCCGAGCTGTCAGCACAGAGCCCGACGCGGGGCTCGAACCCACGAACCGCGAAATCATGACCTGAGCCGAGGCCGGACACTTTGCGCCACCCAGGGCCCCGTCGGCAACATCATTTATAATTGGCAAACTTAAGTGTGCAGGACCTTGATCAATCCATGGTCCAGCTGGACTGTGTATGCAGTACTCTGCAGCCATCGGAGATGCTTCTAGAACATTTTTTTCTGACATGAGCAAAGGCCTATAATGTATTAGTTGAAGAAAAAGTGGGTTATAAAAATTCTTATTAGTGGGGAGATGCTTCTAGAACATTTTTTTCTGACATGAGCAAAGGCCTATAATGTATTAGTTGGAGGAAAAGTGGGTTATAAACATTCTCGTTAGTGGGAGTGCAGGTGAGTTTTACGGTTTCGTGTTTCGCCTTGTCGGTAGGAGCCCAGCGGAGGCCTGTGGCTGACCGAGTGGCAGGCCATGCCGGCTGTGTAACCGGGCAGGGGCCCAGGTCGGAGATCATGGATGTGGGAAGGCATGGGGGCTGTGGCTCAAACGTCCTTTGGGAGTTTGGAGTAGTCCTTTGGGAGGTCATTTAGCACGGTAACGACCCAGGTGCTGTTTTGCAAACAGATGACGCCCACCTCCGGGCAGTGGGTGGGAGACAGGAAGGGAGGCTGGAAGGGCCCATGGGAATCAGAGGGCTTTTCGGACCCCAGGGAGGGAGGGGACGGCAGCTGGCACGGGAGGGTGAGGCCACCGAGACCTCACCACATCAGAGGTGTGGATGGGGGGCCCTGGGGGTGCTGCCAATGGCTGGATCAAGACAGAAGCTCCCAGATCAGGAAGACTGTGCGTGGGGGTCTTGAAGGGGCAGCATAAACCTCCAGGATCACTCTGGGGAGACTGAGGCAGCTGAGCAGCCTTATGGCAGGGAAAGAACAGATCTAATGGTACGCTGTGTTCTGATGTAATGTAGACTCCAGCGCATCCCCTCTGGCCTCATCTCCGCTGTCTGCTGGGTGTTCCGTCCTCTCTGTGGCCGCCTACAAAACACCCTCGTGGCTTCCCTCCCCCTCTGAGTGGCCAGAACAGAGAGGTTCATTTTATGGGCAGAGAAACTGAGGCCGAAGGAGCTAGACGATTTGGCCAGAGTTCCCAGTCAACCACATCCACCGTGATGCTCGCTGGCCGGCCACACGGTCTCTGGAAGTGGGAGCCAGACTCTCCCGGGGCCCTGCCTGCTTCACCGCCTCGTGTGCTCGGGGTTCTGGGCAGGGGGCCCCCCCGGAGCCAGGAGGCCTGGCAGGGGCTGTGAAAGATGACGCGTGTTGGGCTAACACGAAGGGCAGCAGTGGGCAGGACTGTGCGTCTCGGGGACCCAGAGCAGGGGCCCGGAAGGAAGTGTGGCATCGCCCGCATTCCTGTTGTTGGCCGAGTGGCCTGGGGAGGGGGTGGAAGAGGGGGGAGTTGGGACAGCAGCTGGGGTGCAGGGGGAGTTGCACAGAACTCTGTAGCCGTGGGTCCTAATGGGGAAACAAAAGCACGGCTCTACCCTGAGGGAGGCGCGTCTGCGCCCTGGGCCTTGGTTTTCCCACTTGGTGAGCATCAGGCCCTGGGGTGGGTGCTCCCATGTGTGTTCTCTCATGCTTCCAAGAGCCTCCTCCCTGGTTCCCAGATGAGGGACCCGTCGAGGCCTGGGCAGAGGCAATGGGACTCGAGCTTGGGTCCTTCCTGCTTCTGCGGTATGCCTGCAGGACTGTGCTCCGTCCAGGTCCTCTCCAGTGGGGAGCCCCTGCCTGCCAGCTGAAGGCCCAACCTGATGCTCCATGGGTGCGGCCTGGCATTTGGAACCATCCTCCGGGCCGCGGTGCGGACTTGTCACCACCCTCCCGGGGACGGGCACGGCAGCGCTGAGCTGGGATGGTATTTAGGGATCCCCCAGGCCACCTGGTGCAGGCACAGCTCTGTGTGGCCTCCGGGGGCAGGAACCTGGGCCCCCAGACCTGTGCCGGACCCCGGGGTCACTCCGCTGCCCGCCATGCCAGCTGGGCGCATCCGCACGGGCTCCGTGAATATCCCATGCCCGTGCGCCCTTCCTGTCAACCTCAGGGACCCTTCCAGCACCGGGCGGCCTCCCTCTGCTCTGCCCGGTTTTGTCTCCTGCCCCCATGGCTTCATTTTGCCAGGTTTGGGGCTTCGTGTAAAGGGGGACACGGCTCCCGCACGGTTAACGCAAGGTCTGTGGTTTGCATTCATTCGTGTGCACCAGAGGGCGTATTTCAGGGCTCTGTCGTGTAAATATCCCATAGTTTGTTTACCAAGGCTCCTGCTGGTGGACAGGTGCGCTGTTTCCAGTTTGGGGCTATGAGCGCTATGGTGCCAGGAACCTTCCCGAGCATGTTTTGGGGGGCGGCACTCGCACAAGCCTTTCCCGTGAACGCCAGCCCCGCAGTGGATCTGCTGGTCACAGGAGACGGGTGCGTGTCGAGCAGCGGACCCTGCCACACCGTTTCCCAAGGCGATTTTCCAATTTGCACGCCCTCCTTTCCTGATTTTTCTTAGCTGGCGTTGTAGTAGTGAAACCGGAAAGGCTCTGAGGGCTGGCAGCCTCATTGAGCGAGCCAGAGCCTGAGCCGGAGACCATGCGCTGGGCCTCGAGAAAATGAGACGATTTTAAGACCCACTGATCACAGCCAGCCAGTGAGGCGCCCCCAAACGAGGCAACTGCCTCAGCGAAGCCCTCAGCCAGACACATCGGGTCCCCGCTCTGCCTCTGCGGCCGTGTCTCCCGAATCCTCTCTCCTAGGTCGGAGTGCCTCTAGCCGCTTTGGGTTTGGTGTTTCCTGCCTGATCCCAATTGCTGGAGGCTCAAATAAACTCTTCAAAAAAAAAAAAAAAATTGTAATGTGCCTCAGTTTCCCCTCCCCTTCCCACCCCGACCCCCACGCCAACTTCACTGAGCTATAATTTACGTACAGTGTTTTAAGGAAACACGAGTTTTGACGAACTTTCTCTTTGTGTTCAAGTTCAGTCTTTGTTCTGTTACCTCCAGCTCATAGGGTGTGTGTGTGTGTGTGTGTGTGTGCTTCTCCCCTGCCCTCTCTTTTCAACCCAGGCCCAGCACAGAATGAGAGAACTCTCCAGAAGGCGAATTGGCAAGCGGGCTTTGTCTGCCGTGCCGTTAGCGTCAGGGGACTGGGCCTGTGGAGCCGCTGAGGTTGGGTCCAACCCTTCGTTTTAAAGTTGGGGAGACTACAGCCCACACCATTGCGGGGACCGCAATGTTCCCTGGGATATCCACTTCAGGTGGCGAATCAGAGATTCGCCTGGGGTGTTGTTTGCGCCCAGCCGTGGGACGGCCCTGAGTGGGGCTGGTGCTCGATCCTGAGCCCTGCAGGCTTTCGGACGCGACCGGCTCCTGGATGTGAGCTGGGCTTCCCTAAATGCAGCGGGTGCGGCGTCCCAAATGCTGGCCTTCCCCGGGGTTCTTGGGCCATCAGGATTCCCAGTGACCGGGGGGCCTCAGATGCTGCCTGTGCAGCCGGCCAGGTTGTCTCAAGCTCCTGGTTTGATCATGACATCTGTAGCTCTCTGGCACCCTCCGTGTGACAAGGCCTTCCGGGCGTCAGACCAGCCCCATCCCTACGCCTCCCTCCTCACCAGGTTGCTGCTTCCTGCTTCAGGCTAAGACGGGTAGGAAGGACTCAAGACCCTTCTGGAAAAGATATCATTCTCGCTTTCTTGAGCATAGAGGAGGCTCCAGGCTCATCTGAAGGCTTTCCGTGTTCTCCCTTTACCCCCAAGGTGACGACTCCAATCCCCAGACACCCCCAGACTCCTTGGGGGCTGCCACAATGCTTTATACTCATCTGCCCGCTGCGGTAGTGAGGCCACCAGAAGGCAAAAGCCACGTTGTCCCCGTCCCCCGAGCACCCCTCACGGGACGCCCCAAGTGGGGGTGTCCCATGTTAGCTGGAGGACTGAGTGATTCACACGCAGGGACATTTCCCAGCTGAAGGTTCTTCTGTGCCGCTGCTAATCTGCTTGTCCAGATGTCCCTCCCTGGTCCCCCTTCATCCATACGCCTCAGAGGCCCATGGCAAGAATCTTCCCCACCCTTCTCCAGCCCAACCCGAAAATCTGGGGTTAGCAGGACACAGCCTGCTGTTTGCAACTGCGAACACCCAACACAGGGGTGTGGGTCCATCATCGCCCCAGTGTTTCAGGGCCTCACGAGACGTGGTTCGTCGCCCACAGTCTCCTCCTGCCAGACTTCACCCGCCGGTAGCAGGGAGAACGCTCTTTTGTGGACGGGCCACCTCCCTGGGGGCCCCCAACTCGGCTTAGATGCTCTGTGAAACCAGCCACCCTCGCACTGCTTGGAGCTGGCTCACTGTCTGCTCCCTGATGAGACTGGGCCTCAGTGTCCCCACCTATACAATGAGGAGGTGTCCTAGACCAAGGCTCCTCAGGGACCAGGCAGGTAACAGAGAGAAAAGAAGTGGGTTCGTGCCTCATAGAGACTGGGGGCGGGGGAGCAGACCAGGGTATATTTCAAACAAAGTCAGGAATTTCCAAAAGAAGTGAGGGTTCCCCATTTGTAAAATGCTGGCAAACATTGAGTTTCTGGGCATTGTTTTGATGGTTTTTAATGTTTTATTTACTTTTGAGAGTGAGTGAGCCAGCAGGGGAGGGGCGGAGAGAGAGAGGGGGGCAGAGGCTCCGAAGGGGGCTTTGCGCCGACAGCTGCGAGCCCGACGCGGGGCTCGAACTCACGAACCCGCGAGATGGTGACCCGAGCCGAAGTCGGACGTTGAGCTGACTGAGCCACCCAGGCGTCCCTGGTTTGTTTTTTAAACACAACGTGGGCCACCGATTGATGAGCGCTGGCCCCAGCCCCTCTGGGTCCACATTCCTCCCTTACAGGGCACCGGCTGGCAGGGGCAGGCTGCACGACCCAGAAACGGGGGACTTGGATTCTGACCGCATCCTCCCCTCTCCCCGGGACAGCAGCTGTCACATCACATCGTCTCCGTGGCGGGATCACCTTCCTTTTGGGGCACCGGGGCTGGAGTGCGAAGTTTTGATCAGATTGCCTTTTGAATGAGTTGACTGTCATGAATGGGCAAAGGGCACCAGCATTGTGTCTTAACTATAACTGTTCCAATTAATTATGGGTTTAATTAGCATACATCGAGAACAGCCCTGGAAAATAATACTTCATGGGTTACAGATGCCCTGGCAGCTGTTACATGAAGTGTGATACCGGGCTGGGGTAGAGATAGTTATTAATAAATTACTCCCATTGTCAGACACCCTTATTTATACAAATTAGCAGGGGATACATAATCAACTTTAACTGTATAATTTATAATAATTGATTTCATTTTGACTGACCACTAGTCGGTTACCAAATACCCTCGGAAGAAAAATTGCCCTATTAGGGTAAGTTTAATCCTAAACATAGCTAATGAATCCTATTACTTTAAGGTCATATTTGAAGCTTTTGTTAATTGTCAGAACCATTTTAAATTGATTAGAGTTAAATTAAATCAATGTAATGTTTAGAAAAACAATATTTCTAATGGATGAGGCCAGGCTGACCTCAAATAAACATATTTATCAACCGATTCCCGGTGACGAGAAAGGGAACAGCTGGGCCCATAATTCACATTTGTCTATAATATGGGAAATGTCACCAGGCAATTAGTTATGTCAGGTAATGAATAGGGAGCATGGGGACTCCCCTCTGGCAGCTGGGGTGGATGGGGGTAGAATGTTCCGGACACAAGCGGCTGCTCACCTCCTGATGGCTTTCCTGTCCCCCAACCTCAGCTCAGTGCTTCCCAGCTCCCTCGATGGCCCGTTCCCCGGAAGTTGCCTGCCCCGGGGGCCACTCCATGCCCTACCTCCCAGTCTGCACTCTGGTCTTCCTCCGGGAGCTGGGATGCTGCCCTTGGCCTGGACCGCACCTCTCTCCCCTCCTCACCCCTCCGGGTTCACCTCAGCATCATTGCCACGGGGAAGGCTCACTTGACCCCACGGCCTCCATCAAGTCCCCCAGGTATGGGCTCTCAGGACAGCATGGGTGCCCGTTCCCAGCTGTCATCTCACAGCCGTGTGACGATGGGACCATCCGCCGGCCGTCTGGCTCCCGCACCAGGTTGCAAACCCCACAGGACCCGCCGTGTGGCTTTACTCAGCACCGGGCTCCCATCTGCTGACTGCTAGCAGGTTCTCCGTGAAGGCTTGCTGAATGATTGAAGGGACGAACAATACAGGACACAGGACGATATCACGCCGCTCGGCGTGTCCTGGCCGGAAGGCGAAGAGTACCATTCACCACTCTCTGAACACTTACCAAGGCCAAGGGCTTTGCAGGCACGCAGCTGGCTTTTGTGGCATTGCCACCAGGTGGGCATCGGTACCCTCACTGTACAAAGTAGGTTAGTCACCCAAGTTGTCTCAGCCGGAACTCGAACTCAGGTCCAAGAGAACCCAGAGCCCTTTCTGGGGCCTCGGTCAGTAGGGCTGCCTGCAGGAGGGGCTGCTGGGGAGCCTTGAGGGAAGGTTTGGGTTTCCCGCAGGGGCAGGGAGGATGCTCGAGGCTCATTCTGGCGGCCGCCTGCTGGCCCAGCCCAGAGGGGTGGTGTCTGTGGGGACCGGTGGGCAGGCTGGGGTTCCTAGGCGGTGTCTCGACCTGGGGTGAGTCCCTGAGCAGAAACTTATTCACGGTGTTAACTCGGGCGGTTCACCCTGGCCTCGATTTCCAGGGCTGTGAAATGGGCCCCCAGCCACTCGCTGCTCAGAGGAAGGGCCTGGAGCACAGCCCTGCCTCCGCCACACCTGGTCCCACAGGCCGAGGGGATTAGTTTTGAGGGTGGGGATCTCCCACTTCCTCCAGCTTCTGCTTGAGACCCTGGGGCAGGGTGCAGGAGGTGGGCCGGCTGGGGTCTTTCGAGCCTGCTGAAGTGCGAAAGAGACCAGAGAGCCCTGAACGCACAGGGGTGCCCAGGATAGGAAAAGCATCCGGACTCCCTGCCTGGGGTTAATATCACGGGGGGCAGGGGGCAGGTGGCAGGGCTCGCGTGTTCCCCGCATGGTGTGATGGGAAGGGCACGCTGCCTCTGTGTTCTTTCCCCAAGCCTGTAGCTTCGTCTAATCATGAGAGGACATCAGACACTCAGACACCTGACTGCTACTCTTCTAAAGTCACGCAGACCAAGGAGAGTCTGAGAAACTGTCACGCGCCTAGGAGACGTGCTGATCCAGCGCAACGGGGGGGGGGGGGGGATCCTGGCGGGGGGCGGGGGGTAGCCCGGAAGAGAAAGAGGGCATTTGTGTAAAACCTGGTGCTGTCTGGAGAAAGTCCCAAGCTGATTTAATAGGGCCGTGCCAGTGTTAAGTTTCTCGCTTTGACAAACGTCAGTTACGCTGACATCGGGAGATGAGACGAAGGGTACATGTGACTAGATTATCTCTGCAAATCTGTTGTGAATCTAAAAATATTCCCAAACAAAAAAAAGTTCCTTAAGAAATTACTGATGTGACCATGTGGTTAAAAAAGAGGTCCAACAGTATGAGAGTGGCAAGAAGGTTCCCTCCCGTCTATGCGTCTCCGTTCCAGAGTCCCTTCCCTGGGGTTGAACATCTTTACCAGTTCCTTAGTTCCTTCCAGAAATCTTCTTTTCATGAACAGACACGGGCAAATTACTATCCGCCTCCATCCCAAGTGGGCTCTGTGCTGGGAGCAGAGAGCCTGACGCGGGGCCTGAACCCACGAACTGGGAGATCAAGACCTTGGCCGAAGTTGGACCCTTAACCCACTAGGCCACCCAGGCGCCCCAAGACTGGTCTTATTTTAAGCGGAAAGAAATCCCACCACCTCACGTGCAGAAGAAAGAAGGACGCAGAGAAGTGACATTTCCTGGGTACTGACTCTGTGACGGGCGCCATACAAGGCGCTTCATAGACATACAACTGATTCTCCTAACGGCCCCATTGGGTTCTAGTTCCATTTTACAGATGGGAAAACAAAGGCTCCGAGAGGTGAAGACCGTACCTAACTCGGACAGGGGGCACAGTGTCTGGCCCTAGGCGGGTCTTCGGGAAGCGCTTCTCAGGATGAGCGAACGAATGAGTATTCGCATGAATTGTGTGCCAGTTGGACACGTCTCGTCCTGTCGCCTTCCCTGGGTGCGTGTCTGCCTCTGTGTGCAAATGTCCGCTTTTTGTAAAGATGCCCGTCGTGCTGGATTAGGCCCACCCTCACCTGATGACCTCTGGAAAGTTTCCATCTCCAAATAGGGTCACATTCTAAGGTGCTAGGTAGGGGTTAGGACTCTCCCAAATCGTTTTTTGGAAGACACAATTCCACTCCCAACAGGTGGCTTTAGGACTCAACTTCATTTGGCTAAATGTGTTGCCATCACCTGGCTTTCTCCTCAGTGTCACGTGATTCTGTTGACACCCTAGGTCAGGGATGACTTCTGTATCACTGACCCCCTTCCCTGATCTGCTGATCAGGGGACTTTTTAAATACTTTTTTTTTTTTTTCCTGAGACAGAGAGAGATGGAGCATGAGCAGGGGAGGGGCAGAGAGAGGGGAGACACAGAATCTGAAACAGGCTCCAGGCTCCGAGCTGTCAGCACAGAGCCCGACGTGGGGCTCGAACTCACGGACCGTGAGATCGTGACCTGAGCCAAAGTCGGACGCTTAACCGACTGAGCCACCCAGGAGCCCCTGATCAAAGAAATTCTTAAGAAAAATTTTATTATTTGTTTTGAGAGAGAAAGAGAGAGCGAGGGGCAGAGAGAGAGAGAGAGAGAGAGGGAGAGAGGATCCCAAGCAGGCTCCACGATGTCAGCACAGAGCCTGACACAGGGCTCGAACTCACATACAGTGAGGTCATGACCTGAGCTGAAATCAAGAGTCGGTCATTTAACCGACTGAGCCACCCCGGTGCCCGATTAGAAGACTTTTTACGGAGCCTGGCCGTGGTCTCAGAATCCTAGGCACAGTTCTGCCGGGACCTACTTCTGCTCTGTTCATCACGTCTGACCTAGACCTTCATTCTGCTTGGCTCGGTCCCGTTCCCCCTGTTTGGAGCCCCTCAAAGCCCGGTGCAGGGGTCTGCTTTCTGTCCCTGTGAAGCATTTCCCGATCATCCACACAAAGAGTATTTTCCCTGTAGGAAGGGCTCTTGTTGGAAGGACGGGACCTGGGGATGTATTTGTACAAACTTTGCCCAAGAGTCAGAGAAGCTCGATGGTTTACCTCAACGTAAGGGAAGGGGGCTGATAGAACTGCAGGGAGGGCACGTGCCCCTCATTCCCATGTCACCCCTGTGCTTGTACTCGGTTACTCCCCTCATTTACCTCATTTGTTGTGCCCTGACAATGATCTCTTTGCCAGGGTAGTTGATGAGAGCCTCCATCAGATAGAAAATGGCGGGCCAGCCTCTTTGCCTTTGAAGGAAGCCTGTGTGGCCTCTTCCTGGGGGTGGGCTGAGGGGAGGGTGGGCCTTGCCCGGGGCTGGGGGGAAACAGCCCCTTCTACTGCAGGAATTGCAGACCCCTCCAGACGTATTTTTTAAGACCTGGTGCTCCCTGCTCTGAAGAAATCTGGGGACCTTAGTTTTGGCTTGCTCATGATTTGGGCTCTAGATTTTGGTATCGCATGGAGATTCTTCCTGAATGGCTATGCGGAGGAGGGGTGGGAAGCAGGACGGAGGGGGCAGAGCCCTCCAGGCTCATTCACCAAAAGTAGAGGCTGGACATAATGAGCTCAGTAGTGGCTCCCCAAAAAGCTTTTTCACCCCGGCCCTCGGAATGTGGCCTCAGTTGGAAAAAGTGTCTTTGTAGATGTAGTCAAGGCAAGGATTTTGAGATGAGATTATCTGGGATTAGAGAGGGGCCTAAATCCGGTGAGGAGGGCCCTTGAGAGAGACAGAGACGAGGAAGACACACAGAGTGACACAGGAGAGGCCATGTGAAGACAGAAGCAAAGGTGAGAGTAAGGCGTCCAGCAGCCAAGGGGCGCTGACTGCCGGCAGATGCTGGAAAACACGGGAGAACATTCTCCTTCAGCCCCAGAAGGAGCGTGGCCCTGCTGAGGCCTCCATTAGGACTTCTGGCCTCCAGGACGGCAAGAGAATACACTTCTGCTGCTCTAAGACACTCAGTCTGTGGCAATTTTTGCAGCTCTAGGAAACAAAGACGCTGGCAACCATTTCTGTTGCCCTGACAGTTGTGCAGATGAGGACAGGAAGACTTCCCATGAGGCAGGATGTGAGGTTCACAGAAGACTCTGTAAAGGGCGGTGGCTTTTTGTGGGCCCCTTCACAGCTTCCCCAGAAGACCTAGAACCCGCCTTCTACCGAGCTTTCTCTGGGTCTGCCCTCCACCATGTCAGACCCTGGCGTGGCCTCAGTCTGAGGACCCTCGTGAGAGAACACAAAAGAACCCCTTTGGTGGGAGGCTGTGGGGTGTGGGGCAGTTCGGGGAGTTGGCGGGAAGCAGTGGCATGGTGGTTGGGAAGAAAGAGAAAAATACCTGGAGCTCTGAAACCTGGGGCCCCCCAAAGCCAGGCTGCCATGCTTGTCGGGCGGGGTGTCGGGCCAAGAGAGGGTCTGGGAAGGGTGTTGTTTGGAGGCCGGTTGGATCGGGAGCTCCTCTGGGTCAACCACAGACCCTGAAATCCCACTAGTGAATGCTCGGAACAGCTGGGAGGGGCGATGCCTACAGCAGTCACACCCCAGGTCTTGTCTTCCTTCTATAAACTGAGATTCTGCCTTTCTGCCCGCCTCCCCACAGGCACGCTGACCCTGCTGACCTGGGGGGGCCAAGCAAAGAGAGCATCTCCGCCCCGGTCGACAGTCACTACCTTCCGAGGTACAGAGGGAGAGCTTCCGTGCACCAGCTGATAGAGGCGGCCAGGACTGCCGTGCGGAGCTGGTTTCTGCATTCCGACGCTTTCCCCGGCCGCCGTGTCCACTTCCGGTCTGGCAACCACGCGGAACAGATTGCCAAGGGACCCTGAGCTTCGTGGGAACAGCGTCAGCTCAGTGCTGAGCGTGTACTTGGAGATCCTGAAATGTTTTCTTTTGGTCAGGCTTATTGAGGTATAACATACAGTAGAAACCAATTCACAGAGCGAACGCTCTCATGAGTAGTGTTGACCGTATGCAGTCATGTATCAGCCACCATCGGGATACGGAACATTGCTTGCAGCCCCCAAGCTTCCCTCACGCCCCTTGGAGTCACTTGCCTCCCCACCGCTAGTCCCTGGCAACCGCTGCTCTGATTTCTGTTCTCACGCGTTCGCCTTTTCTTGAAAATCATGTAAATAAAATCATACAAATTGAGTCTGGCTTCTTTCACCAACCGTCACGCTTTCGAGATTCGTTCATATTATTGCCAAGGTCAGTGGTTCATTCTTTTTATTGCTGAGCAGTATTCCATCACATCCACTCATTGGTTAGTAGATTTGGGGGGTGTTCCTAGTTTAGGCCAATTTAAGTAATGCGGCCACAAAGCATTTGGATGTAGGACTTTGTGTGGACGTGTTTTCATCTCTGCCAGGCACGAAAATGCTGGATCATAATGTAAGGGTACATATTAGGACTTTATCAAAGATGGGCAACAGGTTTTCCAAGAGAGTTCGGTTGCTTCACATTTTTACCAGCAAGCACAGGGATTATCAGCCTCTTAAATTTTAGCCATTCGACAGGGGTGTAGAAGTATCTTAATGTGCATTTCTTCTTTTTTTTTAATTGTTTTTTTAAACCTTTATTTATTTTTGAGACAGAGAGAGACAGAGCATGAACGGGGGAGGGTCAGAGAGAGAGGGAGGCACAGAATTGAAACAGGCTCCACCCAGGCTCTGAGCTGTCAGCCTGACGCGGGGCTCGAACTCACGGACCGCGAGATCATGACCTGAGCTGAAGTCCGATGCTTAACCGACGGAGCCACCCAGGCGCCCCAATGTGCATTTCTTTAATGAGTAATAATGTTGAATATCTTTTCAAGAGCTTATTTGCCATCCATATCTTTATCTTGGTGTAGTATCTGTTCTGGTTTTTGCCCAATTTTTTTCTTGGATTTTTTGCCTTATTATTGCGTTATAAGAGAGTTCTCTATGTATTCTAGATTCAAATGTTTTGCCCAGTGTTTCTCGGTATATTTTAATATTACCCACCTCTTCATTCCCCAGGACCTTCTTAGATGTTTTTTCCTAATGTCCTGCCATGAAGTTTACTGCCATGGACATATGCATTATTTCTATCTGGAGGGCCACACAATGCTTGTGATATTTAAGCATTTTTTAGTCCCCAAAGAAGTAATTTTTGCCCCCCCAGGGGTCAATCACCTCCATTGAGAATGCATGCTTTAATCAGATACAAGTTTTGCAAATATTTTCTCTCAGTCTGTGGCTTGTATTTTTATTTTCTTAACACCATCTTTGGAAGGGCAGAATTTTAAATTTTGATGAACTCCAATTATTTCTTTATATGATTTGAACTTTTTGTTTTCTATCTAAAATGATTTGTCTAAACCCAGGTCACAAACTTTTCTTTTATGTTTTTTTCTGGAAGTTTTATATTTTTAGCCCTTACATCTAGGTTTATGATCTATTTCAAATTACTTTTGGTATGTGGTACAATATAATGGTTGAGTTTTTTTTTTCTTTTGAAAGGAATGCTCAGTTTTCTTTCTGTTTTTCAAATGTTTATTTATTTTTGAGAGAGAGAGAGAGAGAGAGAGAGAGAGAGAGAGAAACAGAGTGTGAGCAGGGGAGGGGCAGAAAGAGAGAGACACAGAATCCAAAGCAGTCGTCAGGCTCAGAGCTTTCAGCAAAGAGCACAATGTGAGGTTTGAACTCATAATCCATGAGATCATGGCCTGAGCTGAAGTTGGGTAATTAACCAACTGAACCACCCAGGCACTCCAGGAATGCTCAACTTCCTAGCACCATTTATTAAAAATACTATCATTTCCCCATCCCATTACCTCTGGCATGTTGCCAAAAATAAATTGATCCCTATGCAGGTCTATTCTGGACTCTCATTCCATTGATTTATCTGTCATTATGCAAATACTGCACCATCTTCAGAATAACAGGTAGTCTTATAGTGAGTCTGAAATTAGTATGATTCCTCCAAAGATGAAAAAATTCGATCTTTTTTCAAAGTTGTTTTGGGTATTCTTATCTTCCATGTAAAAATAGAATAAGCTTGGCAATTTCCACCAAAAGCCTGCTGGAGTTTTGATTGGGATTGAATTGGATGTCTAGACATATTTGAAAGAGAACCAACATTTTAACAACGTTGCGTCTTCTGATCCATGAACATGGTATGTCTTTGCGTTTATTTTGGTCCTAAATGTTTTTTCTTTCAGTCATGTTTTATAGTTTTCAGCACACAAATCCTGCACATATATTATTAGGTTGATCCATAACTATTTCATAGTTTTTGAAATTATTATAAATGGTATTTTAAAATGTCAATTTCCAATTGTTCATTTCCAGCACACAGAAATATAAATGATTTTTGGTATATTTATTTTGTATCCCTTGACCATGCTAAACTCACATAATAATTCCAACAGCTTTCTGGTAGATTTTATGGTAGAAAAAACTCTATGGTAGTTTTTTTGTTTTAATGTAGATGATCATATTGAATGTGAAAAAGATGACTTTTATTTCTTTTGCTTTCCTTACTGCACTGACTAGGCCCTCCAATACAATGTGGAATAGAAGTGGTGTGGATCTCTGTTATTAGATCTATTGACACTTTCATTTTTCTTTCCTCAGTCTGTTGCTGTGGTGAATTTACACATTTTTGAGTGCTAATCAATTTTTCATTTCTGGGGTAAAACCCAGTTAGTCATGATAGAATAGTCTACTTATTGCTGAATTATACTTGCTCATTTTTTAAAAAAAAAATGTTTATTTTTGAGAGAGAGAGAGACAGAGAGATGGAGTGCAAGCAGGGAGGGGCAGAGAGAGAGAGGCAGACACAGAATCCGAAGCAGGCTCCAGGTTCTGAGCTGTCAACACAGAGCCCCATCTGGGGCTCAAACTCATGAATGGTGAGATTGTGACCAGAGCCAAAGTCGGAACCTTAACCGAATGAGCCACCCAGGCACCCCTGCTCATTTTTAAAAAGTATTTTCAAGTCTATGTTTATGAGGGACATTTATCTCTAGTTTTCTTTTCTTGCCATGTCTTTGTATGGTTTTGGTATCAGGACAATGCTGGCTTCATAAAATGAGTTAGGAAGTATTATTTCTTATTCAATTTTCTGGAGGAGTGTTATTTCTTCCTTAAATGTTCAGTAGAATTTACCAGTGAAACCATCTGGGCCTGTTGTTTACGAGAGGATTTTAACTACGAATCACATTTCTTTATGGAAAGTTATCTGTTTCATTTCAAACAGGCTTTGATAGATTTTTTAAGGTATTTGTCCATTTCATCTATGTTATCAATTTTATTGGTATTAAGTCACTCTTAATATGTTTATCATTTTAATTTCTGTAGAATATGTAGTTCTATCCCTGCTTTCTTTCCTAATCCTGTCAGTTTGTAGTTTTTTTCTTTTTCTTTGATCATTCTGCCCAGAGATTTACTGGTTTTATGGGTTTTTTCAAAGAACCATAGTTTTTGTTCTCTTGATTTTTTTCTTATTGTTTTTCTGTTTTCTATTGCATGAGTTTCTGTCTTAATCTTTGTTTTTTCATTTCCTTCTTTTTGGTTTAACTTTCTCTTTTTTTTCTAGTTCTTTAAGATGGATTGGGGTCATTAATCAGAGACCATGCTCCGTTTCTTTTTTTTTAAATTTTTTTAATGTTTATTTATTTTTGAGAGAGAGAGATAGAACATGAGCGAGGGAGGGGCAGAAAGAGAGGGAGACACAGAATCCGAAGCAGGCTCCAGGCTCTGAGCTGTCAGCACAGACCCCGACGTGGGGCTTGAACCCATAAGCCATGATCTCATGACCTGAGCTGAAGTCGAAGGCTTAACCGACTGAGCCACCCAGGCACCCCAGGCATGCTTCTTTTCTAATGTCAGCACGAAGGGGCCTACCGAATCATATGGCTCCTGATGCAGAGCTTATAACACAGCCTGGACTTGGCAGTAAAGCCCTTTCTTGCTTCAGGTCTCACTTAAGACCCGCAACCTTCCACATAACTCAAAGAATGGGCAGGAGCGGTCCTCCCAAATGTGGCAGTGTGCTGCCTCCACAATCCAAATGGGTCCAGCAAGCACTGGGCTTCCTTCTTAGTGGTAGGGTGTGCACAGTACAGTCCTTTGTGCTTTATTTTGGGGGGGACGTTCCACGGTTCCAGATAACTGGATCCTTAAAAGCTTTGCTGTGCCTACCTCTGAAGCACTTACAGCCCTTTGGGGAGCATGGGCTACAGTCCTTTGGGGAGCATGGATCTTACCTAGGCATCTAGAGGATTCACCTCTTTTTGCTCATTTGGTCCGGTTAACATGACGTCATCGAGACGGAGAACGGATGGCAGGTTCTGTAAAGTGTCCACATGGCCCAGGTCACTTCAGATTATATCAGGATATAAATCAATATTACTACGTTCCAGGGATGGTTGTAAATGGATGCTATTTTTCATTGGATGTAAACGCAAACAGCTTGTGATCCTCATTCACGATGGGCAGGTGTAGTGGGTTGGATGGTGGGGTCCCCCCAGCCCCAAAGATATATCCATCTGGAACCTATAAGTGTGACCTTCTTTGGAATAAGGGTCTTTGAAGATGTAATTAAGTTAAGGAATCCAAGCTAAGATCATTTGGGTTAGGGTAGGCCCTAAATCCGATGATCAGTGACCTTAGAAAGGAAGGGAAGGTGACACACGGGGACAAAAGCACGCAAAGATGGAGGCAGAAGCTGGAGGGATGTGACCACGAGCCCAGGATGGCCAGCAGCCACTGAAAGTTGAAGAGGCAGGGGAGGATTCCCCACTAGAGTCTTCAGAGGCAGCTTGGCCCCCCAGGCACCTTGATTTCCGACTTCTGGCCTCCAGAGCCGTGAGAGAATACGTTTCTATTGTTACAAGCCATCCGGTTTGTGGTCATTCATCACCGCAGCCTCAGGAAACTAACACGGTGCGGAAAAAGACACCGCTGCCAGATCAGAAATTGCAAACCACATGCCTGAGCCTGTGCCGCTCTAGTAAACGCACCACACTTGGCGCAGGGACCGCGATTCGGCCACCACTTGGTTGAATTTTCCTCCGCCCCCTGCAGTGATAGCTCTGGCGTCTCTACTCCATTTCTAAGCGAGCAATCGCTTTTTCCAAGCTGGTTGCAGCCATCCCAGCTGTGTATTAGACCCACTTCCTGGGTGTTCAAACCTGTGTCAAGGGAGAGCACTCCCTGGTGCCGGGGTGGCTCAGTTGGTTAAGCGTCCGACTCTTGATTTCGACTCAGGTCATGATCTCACAGTTCGTGGGATCAGAGTCCGTCATTGGGCTCCTTGCGCTGACAGTGTGGAGCCTGCTTCCTTGGGATTCTCTCCCTCTGTCTCTCTGCCCCTCCCTCATTCATGTTGTTTTCCTCTCTCTCTCTTTCTCTCAAAATAAATAAACTTAAAAAAATATATTTTTTTGTTTTTAAAAAGGAGAGGCCTCCCTTGTCAACTAGTGTTCCCTTCTCCAGCACTTTATTCTGTCCACCTCGGCCCAGCACCTTCAGGATTCATCCCTGCGCACTCTCCCAGTCCTGCTGGCTTGTGTTCATCAGTTCCTACAGCTCCTGTGGCTTATAAACCCCCCGGCCCCTTCGCAGGCCAGCCCAGCTGACCCCCACTGACATTTGAAATTTTTCCAGTGGCCAGGAGGAGAGGTGACAGTAGCCCCTGAGGAAGGGCCACCAGTGTCTCACAAGCCAAGGCAGGGGGAAGGCTGCATCTGCAGACCCAGAGGATACAGGGTTCTCAAGTTCATGTGCTCGCCTGGCTCTATCTCAAAGTTCAGACTCCTAGGCCCTCCTTGCCGGGGTCCTGACGCGGGTATAGAAAACTTGCCCAGGCCAAGAAGTCAGATTTCTCTGCAGTTCTGTTCCCGGCGGTCAGCTCAAATGTCGGAGCTCTGGCACAAGGCCTCCACCTGTCCCCCACACCGCAGGGGTGCCACAGGCAGAGGTCTCAGCAACCGCACACGTTTCTCCATTTCTCCGCTACCAACAGTGATGGGTTCTCATTTCCAGCCGGCTAGCGACTTCAGAATCCCATCCCCTGCATCTGCTTCCTAGGACCACTCCTGGTACCAGCGAGATTCGCTCAGGCTCCCTAGAGGCAGAGGAGTGTACGTCCTAGAAAATACCAGAAACAGCTGGAAAAAAAAAAATTCATGATCAACATGGAGTGGTGCATTCCAATGACACCACAGTTAGTCTTGAATTATGTTAGCTTTGAATTAATAGGGGGACTTTTTGGATGCTGTTGGCCCCTCCCAGTGTTCCTTTCTGGACCGCTCTTGTGCGGTAGGCCAGTAGTGGCCTCCAGGGGCCCCTTCTCTGGAGCAGTGCCTGAGGTTGGTACTTCACCCTGAGAGTTAAACCCCAGCACACAGCCAGGGCAGCCCGCAGCTAATGGCGGGCCAATCAGGGGTCCACGGGACTCTGGCCTCAAGGGGGACAGCTGCCATGTGATTTATGCTCCAGGGCTCTCTACCGTTGCCAGGGCCCAGACAGAACCGGCTTCCGCTCAGGTTACAGTCATGCGCTGTTCTTTTGTCTCTCTTATCCTGCTTGATTCTCTCCCTTACAGGCTTCCCCCGAAGAGAACCTTCTAGGGTCATCGTGTGCTCCTGACGCACATCATGGTGGCTGTTCGGTCTTCTTCAAAATAACTTTATCCCCTCCATTCTCTAGTGCAGAGTTACTGATGTGTAGGTGTGTGTGTGTGTGTGTGTGTGTGTGTGTGTGTGTGTGAACACAGCTTCTACCACTACTACCACCTTGTAATACATGCTTGTGTGAGGTTGTGAAAGGATTAAGAGATATTTTGAACCATAAGATCAGGTAACGATAATGCATATCAGTCGCGAAACTTGCTGTCAGAAGCTGTGATGGAGGAAGCCGCGTGGGTGACTCACTCGGTAATGACAAAGGATGGCAGGTCTTTCTTTCCACGGGCTGAAGAGGCATCGCCGTGCCTCAGGAACAGAAATGGAGCCTCAGCTCACATGGGCCACTAGCTTTGACATTGCACAATTCCCGAGGAGTTGTTTTACTGTGAGGGGGCTTTCAAATTTTGCATGTCACGTGGAGACATTGTCGTTCTTGTATTACATGATTTCAAAATCACTTCATTCAATTTCACATCCGATAGAACACTTGGCACCTAATACTCTTCTAGACTCGCCTTTTATATTTAGCTTCTTGATCAGGTGGGCATTTATTTTTATACATGATGTGAGGTAGGGATTGAATTCTTTTTTTTTTTTTTTTTTCCAACGGAGGGCCCAATGTCACCACCTCATGTATCGAAAACTGCATCATTTCCCTGATTTTTCTTACAGATACATGTCTATTTCTGGACTTTCTATTCTGCTTCTTCGTTTTTTTTGTTTTTGTTTTTGTCTAATCCCATACACTTCACGTGATTTTCAATACTCTGTGGCCCGTTTCAATATTTGGTGGAACAGATGCCCAAATAATTTTCTTTTCAATTTTTTTTTCTTGGCTATTCTCTTGCATTTTCTCTTTCAAATAATATTTGGCATTGTCTTGTCTGGTTCCATAAAAAATCCTGTAGGGACAGTGATTGGGGTGGTAGTGAATTTATAGTTTAACTTGAGGAGATTTGACATCTTTATAATATTGAGTGTTTCCATCCAGGTCTATGGTTGTGCCTTTCCATCTATTCAGATCTTCTTTTATGCCCCACTGTAAATTTTTATAGTTTTCTTCTCATAGATCCTGAGCATTTCTTGGTAGGTTTATTCCCAGGTATTGTGTGTATATATATATATACACACACATATACATATATATGTCTATATATATATACACACACATATATATGTGTATATATGCATATATGCGTATACACATATATATAGACATACATATATATATATATTTGTTTGTTTGTTTTTGTTTTTGTTTTCTGTTTTCATTGTGAGTGAGCCTGGAGGGTTTCTGGGATTGTACTTACATCACATAGGCTCCTTTAGGCTTGCATGAAAAGATATGTTCCCAGCTCCTGAGTGGGGGAGGCTGTACCTGCACTTGATAAATCAGAGGTGAAATTGACCACAGAGGTGGGTTTGCTTTCTTCAGCCTGCCGTCCTTGGGGTTTTGATTTGGGTTTGGATCCTACTGCAGCCTCCTGTCTGGTGGATGGAGGGCAGGTGGGCTCCCTAGGTGCCAGTGAAGATGGATGCTGAACAAGGTAATTTTCCTGATCCCTCGGCCAGACGCTCCCCCACCCCACCCCGTATTTGTTTCCTCTGAACACAAGGCTACTTCGGGTCTTCTCTTCCTTTTCTCGGTAGCTCTGGCTCCGGTGGTTTTCACTGTGATTTCCTCTGCTCTTGCCAACCCCTTCCCATCTGTCCCTTCCCTGTCTTCCAGGAAGTGTGGACAACTTCTCCAGCGTGATTATAGATTCACTCTGTCTCTGTCTCCTTTAAATATGGCTTCCCTTTCCAGGCGGCTGGGGGCAGGAGGACGGGGAGATGGGGATACCTGGAAGTGTTTTGTGTGCTCATTTTTCTGAAGTCGGGAGAACCTTAGGTACGTTTTCACGACGGTGCAGAGAAAGTTGACGATGCAGGAAAGAGATGCTAACCGATGCCGGGCGGTCCCTTGAGGAGCAGGTAAAGTCCCTTGACTTTAGACAGGCAGCCCAGGTCAAGGGCAGGGGCAGTTCACGTTCATGAACTGGGTTCCCGTTTGTGCCTTCTTGTGCTCTTGGTGAGATAGGACAGGTGGGAGGTTATCATGCATTTCTGTTCGAGGCGGGGAGGGTTCTCCCCACAGGCTGACCAGACAACCACCGAGGCCACTTGGCCCCCGCTAGGTGGGTGCCTGTGCGTCAGTGGAAGCGTGCCCTGTGCACCCACCTGACAGGCTGTGGCTGGGTGTGCACCTCACCGTTAGAACAGCGGTGGTTGTAACCGGCAGGCGAGCCAGGGGTTCGGACGGCGCAATCCGCAGCTTCTGTCGCTGGCTCTGAGCTGGTGCTGTTTGCACCGAGCCGGACCCCAGGGTGGGACTCCCGGGAGCGTCCCACGAAAGCAGAGGCTTCAGCAGAGAAGTGACAGAACCCTGTACCCAGTGCGGACAAGTTGGAGAACTTCAGTGGGTGACTCATTCTTTCCCCAAATTCCTCTTTCCCCCTCATTTAATTTTTTTTTTCAGAAAACGTGTGATTTTATATGCTTTTCTCTGCATGTATTAAACAAATTGCACAGCTGAATAGCTTTTCTTAAAACCTGGACATTCACCAAAAAGAAGTTTGCCAGCACAGACAATTAAGCTTTCTTCTTTGAACAATGGAGTGACTGACTGGCACATTTGAAATGCAAGCGTGTTTTTTTATCCCACTGTTCATCCTTCAAGCTGATAAACAGCAACAATGGGAAACAGCTGGGACAGGAAAACATTTGAGTTTGTATTTTCAAAGCAAGCAAGAAAGAAACCCGTCAGTGTGGGCCAGATCCCGTCTTCCGCCTGAGGGCGAGCCGGCATTTGGGGAGGGAAAAATACTATACATATTTCTAATCAAACATTACATATTTATTAATGTGCAGCTGGTGTATTGTATTCCGAGGGTTGGGGGGGTGTCTTCCCCCACCCCCACGCCACCCGCCTTGTTCTTATAATGTGTCTTGTCTGGCAGGCTGGTATTGTTCGATAACTGACGTTACTTTATAAGAACCCAGAGCCGCGTACATTTAATAGGAGTCATGGAGACAATTGCTCTCTGAGCACTTCGGGGCCCTGTGACGTAGGTGCCATCTGAACCTCAGCTTCCATTCTGAGCGCAGGGCGGCTGGACAATGGAGGTATTCTGGGAACAGGTGCACTGGGGGCACTGTATCTGGGGAAGTGCCCAGCACCTTTGCTGCCGCCCCCGCACCACACGCTGGGGTCCCTTCGATGAGGGACGCGCCTCCTGTCCGTGCGTCCATGCCCTTTCTAAACGTGGGAGCAAATTTATCTTGATGCTTATTGAGATTAAACTCGCCGTGCGTTTCGTTGGGAGCAAGGGTTGCATCTGGTCATTAGGTGGGGAGGCTCACCTTGTCAATTTCCATCGAGCGCTGGCACGAGCGATCACTTTATCATCATTTGTCAGCAGCCCGGACAGGTTTTACTCAGCTTTGATTCCTCCCGGGCCCTGCTGTCATAACTTCATTGGCTTTATGGTAGCAGCTGAGCTCCCTGGTGCAATTGTCTAATACATCTACTTTACCTTAATATTGGTGATATGTTAAATGTAAGCGAACGCGGAAGAGACTAAAATATTAAGCTTCAGACAAGCCACACGCTCCTGCGACAGCCCCAGGCCCGCCCTCACCCCGTGTCCCCATCCGTCTTTGGAAATCCCATTGTACTGGGCGAGGGAGGGAGTCCGCGTCTCTTAGAACATACTTTCCCTTTCCATCTGCTTGCTGAGGGGAGCGGGGGAGCGGGCAGGAGGTCAAGGCCTTCACACTCAGCTTCCCACTGGGGCCAGGCCGCCAGTGGAACGAGCAAGGCCTTCGGCAGGCAGGCGGTAAGGCACCACCACGGCTCACACGCGCCGAATGCTGCCACTTGGTGAATGCCTGCCCGGCAGACCCAGAGGTTTGGATTTTTTTTTTTTTTTCAAAGAGAAACTGGAATTCTGAATTTTTATGTCCACTGTTGTAATTTTTAGTGTTGGCACTGAATTCAATGTAAAACCCCACTCTGTGGATAACATGTCTGGTGGCTTTGATTATTACCATGATGATGATGATGATGATCATGACGAATGGCATCTAGCTCGAGATAACACTGAGTGCTTGTCACCTGCCAGACACTGTTTGGGGAAGGTTTTATCCTCACAGCGATGCTCTACGACAGGGAGCGATGTTATCCTTGTTTTACAGGTAAAGAAGTGGAAGAGCCAAAAGTAACTTGCCCAAGGTCCCATCCTCGCTGTTCTGCTGATCGGGTAATTTGCTTCTAGAACCTTGGAGATCTACTGACAAGGGACTCTGGGCCTGTGTGGGAAACGCGGCTCGCGTCTGAGGATAGACTTCTCGGCAAAGGCCGACTTCTTTCACCCTTGCATTTCAGAAGAAAATCTATGCGGCCCTTAAAAAAATACCTGTTTTCTGGAATCTTCCGCCTCTGTGGTATTGCTGTCCTTCAAAATCCTGGGTTTTCCTTAGGTAGCAGGAAATAACCATGTTCACGTCTAAGTTATAGGGCAGAGGTAAAGGATGTGGCTTGGGATTTCCTGACTTTTTCACAACATACTTTCCTTGATACGTAGCCTAGCGCTTTGTGGTAGGTTTCACGAACTGTGTGAAAACTCAAGCTTTGTTCTCTGCTCCCCACAACTTAGCTCTCAGACCTCCAGCCTCGACATGTACCTGAAACTTATTTGATCCTTAATAAACATTTGTGAAATGAATGGTGAATTAAAAATTTGAGACTAGGGTGTTATGAACAAGGATTCCTCCCTCCCTCCTTCCCTCCTTTCCTTCCTTCCTTCCTTCCTTCCTTCCTTCCTTTCCCTTCAATGTGCTTAATTTTTTCCTCTCATTATCTCTGGTTGTCATTGTTTGCACAGACTCTCACAGACCAACACATACACGTGCATACACTTTTTTTTTTTAATGTTTATTTATTTTTGAGAGACAGAGAGAGACAGAGCATGAGCAGGGAAGGGGCAGAGAGAGGGAGACACAGAATCCGAAGCAGGCTCCAGGCTCTGAGCTGTCAGCACAGAGCCCAACTCGGGGTTCAAACTCACTAACCGTGAGATCATGACCTGAGCCGAAGTTGGATGCTTAACCGACTGAGCCACCCAGGTGCCCCACACGTACATACACTTACCTGCGGCACCTGGGTGGCTCAGTCGGTTAAGCATCACACTTCCACGTGCCTCGACGTACGCATGCGTGCACGCTTTGTGTGGTCCAGATACTCCTACAGGGTGGGAATTTCATGGTATCCTCGAGTGATCCTGAATCTCGCCCAGGCTTAGAAGTGACAAAATAGGTTTCTTGGGCTCCAGCCTCGGGGAGAAGGATGAGGATCCGTTCCTCTTTCTCACGTGAGTCGCGATCTGCTAATGCCCCAGAGAGACATTGGCTGATACCCAACATTCTCGGGAGGTAACGGACAATGTTCACTGGTCAGTGTAACATTCCCCAGAGAGTCTTTTGGCTGTGCCCATTCCACCCAGTGAGTCCATCAGGGAAGACCTGTCCTGACGTTGCAGGTGCGGTGACAAAGGAGGGTGGCTTTCTGGGGTGTTATGCACAGTGAGTGTCCTTTGTGCGTGTGCACGGATTGCAGTGGGTGCTCACACATGTGTGCAGGCTATTATGGGATGCCTCAGGAAGGAAGGGCCCCTCTCTCGCACCTGTCCGGGTGCAATGTGCCCTCTGCTGGCTGGACCAGGCAACAGCGGCAGCCTCCTGCGGAAGTGGGTCCCTTCTGTTGCCATCAGCTCTGAGAGGAATACCTTCTTTCCCTGGGGGAGGTGGGAGGCCCGGGGTGGTCAGAGGCTTGTGGAATGGACCGGGACTCGCATTTCATTCCACGGACTTTGTGGAGGACTTGTCCGATTGTAGAGAAGTGATGAATATTCAAGCAGGTGGCGGGAGACTGGGCCAGCAAGGCCATGCCAGCTGACGGGGTGGGGGATGGAGGGGACTCTCCCCCATCCCTCTAAACCCACTTCAGATGCAAGGATGGAGAAATGGAAGGGGAGAATGGTCGGTACGGAGAGCCATTGAGGGTAGTAATAATGCAAGCTGAGCACTTCCTATAGACCCATGTCTGTTCTCAGTGCTTTTCATAGTTAATTTCTGATCCTGACAATGACTCTGTGGGTTGATAGCTTTACTATCCAGGCCCATTCCTCAGAAGTTGAAACTGAGGCTCAGAGATGCTAAATGAATCCATGCGAATTTACATAGCATGTTCACGCAGAGTGGCTTACAAACTCAGGACTGAGTGATCCAAAGCCCCTTTTCTGTCCCCAGAAGAGCACCACCTCCCAGTCTCCCCACCCCTGAAGGCTGGAGCCTTCCCTCCAGCGCCTGCCACTGCTGTTTCCTGGTTTTTCCCAAGGCCGGTGGAAAAGAAACCTTAGCTCAGTCACCAGGCTGGCCAGCTCGGGACCCCACCAGCCGAGAGCGGTCCCTCCACCGTTTGGGGAGGGCGAGCCCAACCTTTCCCAGCGCTCTGTCACTTCTGGGAGAAGAGAAGTTGGGAGCCGGCCTCTGCCTACCTTCCTGCGTTCAAGGTTATCCAGATAGCGCTGTGGGCCTCATTTGCATGGCGGTGCGGTGGGAATGCCCAAGCAGCGCCGGCCGGCGGGGCGCGCAGATAAGGTCTGGAGGCCCAAGTTTCGGGGTTGTACTTGTATTATCACGGGCTTCCTTAAGCTCGGATGAATATGTAAATCTCTCACCGCCGCCTCCCTGTTCCGCAGTAATGGGGGCCCGCCTCCGCCCGAGCAATTCCGAGGGTAAAATTGATTAATATTTGTTTTCAAAATGACACGCGGTGATGTATGGGCCCTTTTACAACTTAAATTAATACTTTAAAGAGATGAATGGTCTCTACAGAGGGTGTTAAAGTTCAAGCCCAGGGAATTTGCATATTTATATTACAGCCAACTGATAGTAATTGTGGGAACGGACTGTAATGCTGTTCGTTTGTCATTTTCAGCAGGGCGTGCTTCAGCCTGGGACCTCATTAACTCTGGGAGCCTCAGCCCCTCCGCCCCCGGGGACATGGGCTGCCGCCCGTCACCAAGGGCCTGTGTCCTGGCCACAGTTCTGCCTCTTAGTCCCCAGGAGGCTGAACCCCCTCAGGCCTGGGCACCTGTTTTGGGCAAGGGTGCAAAGACATGTGGGCAGGGGTGAAGACTGATGCCTGGACCTTAGAGACCCAACATTCTGTTTGTCCTAAACCCCTCTCCCTTGTAGCCAGAATCAGACCCCTTCTTACCATCTGGGATGCCCCTCCCGGCCATCTCCCACTCTCACTAGGGTCTTGCCATCCTTCTGCCTTCCCGAAGGTTCTCCCAGAAGCACATCTGAGAGAAGTGTTTGAGGGCAAATGGTTTCTTTTAGGAAGAGGTCGCAGGAAGCAGTGATAGAGAAGGAACGGAAGACCGGAGAGGTACATCATGGAGCGGGGAACCTCCATGGGCTCGGGGGCTCAGTCCTGCCGGGCACCTGGGGCAATGCCATAGGGCACACTTTGGGATTGTTCTACCCAAAGGTGAGGAAGCCGCAATAGTTCAGCTTCGTTTGTCATTGGCTCAGGGCTGCCCCTTGGGTACTGGTCACCTGCTCCTAATGCTGGCTGCAGAAACCCACTGGCAAGAGTCACAGCTGTGGCCATGGGGCCGGGTGGCCTGGGCTAGAATGGTGAGTGGTGCGGGGAGGCCAGCGTCTCCTAACCCACCTCCCTGTTTCTGCCCTTCCCTCCCCAACCTCCATCTACCCTCCACTCAGCAGCCAGACCAATCCTTTTGACACATAAGTCAGGTCAGGTCATTCCTCTGCTCAAACCCGGGCCTTGGCTCCTCCCATCTCTTTGGAGGGAGCCAGAACCAACAAGGCCAGAACCAACAAGGCCTTGCCCACGTGACCCGCCTCCTGATCTCTCCCCCTGGCCCACAAAAGGCAGCGACAACAGCTTCCTGTTGTTCTGTGAATTCACCAGCCACGCTCCCGCCTCAGGGCCTTTGCACTCACTGCCCTCCTTCCCTGGAATGTCCACATCCCCACGCTCTGGGCATGGCTCAGTCCCTCACCTCTTCAGATCCTTCATCAAATGTCACCTCCTCAGTGAAGCTTTCTCTGCCCAATCTAATTATTATTATGCCTTCTTACCAAGTGCATGAGTAGGGGAGGGGCAGAGAGAGAGGGAGAGACAGAGAATCCTAAGCAGTTTCTGCACATCAGTGCAGAGCCTGACGTGGGGCTCCAACCCGCGAACCGCGAGATCATGATCTGAGCCGAAACCAAGAGTTGGACGTTTTAACCAACTGAGCCTCCGGGGTGCCCCTGATTCTCTCTATAGCTCTGCTCACTGTCTGACGTACGGCTTACTTATCTTGCTTATTGCTTGTCTTTCGCTCTGGAACGTATGCTCCGTGAGATCAGGGACTTGTCTGCTCCCTGCTCCATCCCCAGCACTTGGACCCATCATTCAGGTGTAGTAGACACACAATAAATCCATACTGAACGAAGGAATGAAGGCGGGCCCAGCAGTGGCCGTGTGTGGCTTTCACTGTCCCGGTGGCATAGCTGGGATCAGTCCAGGTGGGCAGATCGGGCAGACAAAACTAGCTTCATGAGTCTGGGGCCTGTTCAGGACCCCAGGCTCTGCCGGGCTCCACGCCTGGTCTCATGCTCTGCTGTCGCTGTCCTGGAAGTTTTAATAACCTTAGAAAAATGGAGCCTGCATTTTCATTTTGCACTGGGTCCCGTGAACTAGGGAGCCCACTCCCTAGAGTTTACCAGAGTTTAATTGATTCTATGGGTGCCAGGCACGGGGGTCTGTGCAGGGACTGTGCTTGGAGTTTTTGGGCGATAACCCGCCCCCCACCCCCCGCCCCGGTGATGGTGCCGTGGCTCTAAGTGGTGTTGGGGAGGACAGAGGGCCCGGCGTTAACTATCCCTGAGTGAAAGAAGCCTGCTATGTGGTAAAAACGGAGTTTCCTTATTCTCATTGCATGCACCTCCCACAAGCCCATGTGTTCAGACAGGCACATATGGATAGACCCAGGGATACGCGTTTTAATATAGATGTATTTTTTAAATAATCTACAGTTTTTGGTAGAGTACTTGCAAAGGTGGCCCAGTTCTCCTCCCCTCCCTGGATCCAGGGCAGTGTGAGTTTGCAGCCCTTCCTATGACAGAGTGGAGTCTATTCCCCCACCCTTTGAACTTGTGAGTTGCATGCAGTGGAAGCGACCTGCGTCTGTTGGGACTCTCTCTCCTTCCTGGGTGTCGTTTCCACAGGAGAACAACTGGGGCTGGCAGGCTGGAAGGGGAGGGGCCACACGGACCACAGACGTGTCCGTGAGTCCTGCCGGGCCTGGCTACCATGGGAGAAAACCGCCCTTTCGACCTGTAGAATCGTGAACAGTAATAAACGTCTGTTAGATAAGCCTCTGCCTTTTGGGGTAGTTTGTTGTAAATCGGTATTGTGACATGTGTAATCGACACACGACTCGTAATTAACTAGGCAATTGGTTGCACAGGAGCAAACGGCCACGTATTTGCTCGTCCTTCCTCAACCATCTCAGACCCCGGGTGGTTGGTGCGAGCAGAGGAAGGGGCCGGAGGAGCAGGGGGAGGCTGGATCTCACCCTGAGCTTGCTCTCCTAAGGGGAAGAGACTGGGCCGCTTCCTGCCTGAGGGTTTGGAAATTCCTGTTCACCCGGGGAGGGAGGGGCGGGAGGGTGCGTGGCACTCTGGGGGCAGCGGTGCTGATGGAGGGGCTCCACATGCCCCCCCTTCCCAATTCTAGGAGAGGAAAGACGGGTTTGGAGAAGCCGGTGGCAAGCAGGCAGGAGGAGGCAGGAGAAGAGTGTGGGGCCGAAACCCGGAGCAGTTTCACGGAGGGGGGAGAGGTTGCGATACGTGACAAGGTCAGAGCGACACCCACAGCCCTGTGCACCTGCTGGTTGGGACTGAGCCAGCCCTCAAAGGAGTGGCTGCTAGGTGAGGACTGCTCAGGTCACCAACCGGGTGGTGGACACACACATACACACACACACACACACACACACACACACACACACAGACATCACGACACTTCTCACACCAGCGTATTTCAGGGAGATCGCAAAACAGGCATTTTCCCTTATATGCTGAAGTATAACAATCATATTTAGGAAAGTTAACGCTGATATAACACCGTTATCTAATAGTCCTACGTTCAAGGTTAACCAATTGCCTCAGGAAAGGCCCTTAAAGCACCCCCGCCCCTGCCCACTCAACCTGGCACACAAAGATAGTACAGAGCTGAGAATTAAGGGCTACCTTGCCATGGCCTGTCCCCTTTAATCAGGGACAGTGCCTCAGCCCCCTGCCCTGCCCCCCTTTTGTCCTTTATAACACTGATGCCCTTCAGGGCAGTTTTGGACAGTGGCCCTCCATTTGGCTTTGAATGTCAGTTTCCCCCTGGTTATGTTTAGGTTTTAAGGTGACACCCTGGCATCATTTAAGATTACAGAACGTATGTCTGGACAACAGAGGTAAGGCTTTGGACCACCAGCCCAAACGTCACCCCTCCAGCATGCCCTCCGGCCCCCAGGTCCCCTAGAGGATTTCTTCCTTTGATATCATTCAGTGGAGAGATGTGATTAAGAGACCAGATTCCAGAGCCAGAGTCCTGGGCTCAAACTCCAGCTCCAACACTTACTCTGTGACCTTGGGTACGTCATTCAACCTCTCTGGGCCTCACTTTTCTCCAGTTATATATATAACAGGGATAATAGTTCCCACCTCCTACGGTTGTTTTCTGAACTAACAAGCAAATGTATGTAAGGCATTTGGATAGTACCTGGAATAGAGTTTGTGGCAGTTGTGGACGCAGTTTAGTAAATATTTTTGGCCCTCTGCCTTGCAGAAGACTAGTGGAATTGTGTGTCCTGCCCTCTTGAAGGTGGGTGCATGCAATTAGCCGTGGCCAATGAAATATTTGCAGAAATTATGGGTGTCACTTCCTGGGCCAGAAAGGACTGCAGGTGTGAGACTCCCCTGAATGCTCTCTCTGGCACGGGGGCAGGGGGGTGCCAAATTTTGCGACTCTGGCTGCTTCACTTGCTGGGGTCTCCCCCTCCCCCCTCCATGCCCACCTGCCACGAAGAGTAGCGTGCTCAGGCAATCAACCTTGGCTGTTTTAAGCCATCGAGATTGTGAACTTGTTTGTTATTGCAGCATAACCTGGTTTATCCTGACTCGTGCATTGGCGTATGAATGTTGGACATCATCACCGTCATTGGCGTTCTTAATATCATCGTTATTATTTCTTGTGTGCCTCTCCTTCAAAGCTTTTCTATTATGTTGCGACGACCTGTTTACATTCTAGCTCTCTCTTCTCCCCCGACTGTGAGTTTCTTGAGCACGGTCTTCATATCTTTCTACCTCTGGGACCCTAAAATCCCAGCCCAGGGCCAGTCACAGACTTGGGGCTCAGCATTCAACGAGTGATTGTTTAAATGTCACTGGAGAAATCTGAGTTCTACGTAGCCTTCAACAACTCGGCTTTGATTTCAGCGCACACACAATTAATTGCACACACAATATTGTAGCACAGCCATAAAAATAAAAGGCAAAAAAAAAAAAAAAAGTCATTTTCAGTCCCTCTAAATTTAAGGGCTCGTCCATGCTTCTCTCGTCTGTCCTCATGAGTGTATGGGTTTTGCAGTGGCATTTTCAGCCAGATAGCATTTGTGTGCTGTGTTTTCCCCTCACTTAAAATCCTACTGCCAGGGGGACACATTTCCACAGAGTTTACGAGACCTTTATTCTAGAAGTTGCATGCGTTCCATGGCGGGGGACGAACCCCTGTGGCTACTCAGGAGGGCTTTGATTTTCTTGGGCGTTGAAGGATTTTCCAACACTTTGCTGTTTCGGCCAATGCTGTCGCGACTGTCTTGTCCATGGCGCTGTCCCCTCTTTCCCGCTACAGCTCTAGGAAGGAGGTACCTCAAGATCCTCTTAGATCCCCCAGTTTGAGCATATTATGCTGCCCCCCTCCACCACAATAAGAGAAACAGAAAATAGAGAGCCGGGGCCTTTAAGCGACACCTGTTGCTAAACAACCGAACGATATGAAAATGAGTGCTGCCATTTTTAAACTTTGCCTAGTCTTTCTTCTCTGATGAGCCATCTCTCCATCTTTTGAGCCCTTCATCAAATCAGTCTTGTGATTTGCTTTTCCTTTTTCCCACTTGGAGCAATGGGGGCCTCCATGCTGCTTCCTGCCCAGACTAAGGTCACGTGGTGCCTTCCAACTTACCCCATTCTCTGCTTTCTTAAACGCCCTCTCTCTCCAGCACTAGCATGGGCTCCTTTCCTTGGGACTCTTTGTGATGGAGAAACACGCTTTTATCTTTTCGGGGCATTATCTTCAGGGTAAATGGTGAGTGTCCTGGGGGTGCCCGCTGCTCACTCTGCCCCCCCCCCCCCGCCTCTTGCTCTGCCTGCTGGGTGACACAGGAGGCCGCTTTGTGACCCATCCAAATGGCAGATCGGCTGCTTCATGGCTCCTCGCCGGTCACCCCAATGGCAGGTGGTGTTGTCTTTAAGCTGGGAGCAGAGAGTGCATTGTAGTGGGGGGGGGGGGGGGAAGGCGAGGCCCGCGCGACTGTGAGTGTTCTGAGCACAGGACCTGTGTCTGTCCTGCTCTCTGCCCCACCCTCAGCACCCAGCTCCTCACCTGGCCTAGAGCAGAGGCTCAAAGACGGATGGTTGAGCGGATCCTTGAATAATACGAGAAAGCTTCTGGAAAGAGGGGGCTTGTGCACCGTGGTCCGGTCAGGGGGACTCTGTGGCACAGGGCGAGGAGGATGAAGAGAAAAAGGGATTGTCAGTAGGAGCTTGGTTGAGCCCCCAGTAGAGATGGGTGAGCGTCTTGGTTGCAGTCCCACATGGGGTTGGAGAGACAGAGGGATCGATCATTCATTCATTCATTCATTCACTCATTCACTCAGCACATATCACCGAAGTGGCTAATACGTACTGGGCTCTATCCTAGGCAAACATTCCAGCCCCCGAGAGGCTGACGTTCTCGTGGGGGACAGACGACAGCTAAGGCAAGAAAAAAGGGCGCGAAGGAAATGAAGCAGGCACCGGCCACGCTCCCACTCATTTGTTTTCTTCCTTTCATTTTCGACGGTTTAAAAAAAATTATACAGGAAAAGACAAGACTCCGTTTGCACCGTAAGGAATGCATACGATCCGGAAACGTTACAGGAAAGCCCCTTCACCGTCCCTGCTCCAGAGTTTAGGTGGCTATCTTTCCAGATCTTTCTCTGGGCATTTATTTATTTATATATTTATTTATTTTTGAGTTTTCATTTAAATTCCAGTTAGCTAACATCCAGTGTTATATCAGCAACAGGGGTGCAATGCAATGATTTAACACTTCTGTAATCACCCGGTGCTCATCCCGACAAGTGCCCTCCTTAATCCCCATCCCCTATTTCCCCCGTCCCCCCACCCCTCCCCCCACCCCTCCCCCCCCACCAGTTTGTTCTCTATTCTCTGCGCATTTATATCCAATCTATACCTCTATTATCTCTCTCTCATCTGTACACACGTCCCTATTCTTCCCACACAAATGTGATTATGCCATGTGTATTGTTCTGGCTTTTTTTTTTTTAACTCCACAATACTTTGAGGACCTCCTTTCAGGACATACAAACCCACCCCTTTCTTGTGAAATGCCGCAGAGGGTCTCAGAGTGGGGTGTTCTGTAACGGATTTAACCACCTCCGCGCCGAGGGCCCTCTAGTGTGTGTTCGGCTTGTCGAGATTGCGGATGGTGAGCGCTGTGGTGAACACGTTGGCTCCGTCTTGGTGGGCATGTGAGAGCGTTTCGGCAGGATGGGTAAGTGGGTCTCACATTTTGATACCTGCTACAAAACTACTCCAAATGACCTGCTCTAATTTCCACCCGGGGGACCTGTTTGCCCAAACCCTCCCCCAGCCTGGGCCTCTCCATTCCCACTGGGTGGTTCTGCCCGCTCGGCTTTGTTCCTCATAGGACAGCGTCAAGGTGAGACAGTGATGCTAACCGGGACTGCTGTGTCCTCAACAGCTCACGTGGGCTTGTAAGTACCTCCCAGAAGGTCAGAGTTGGAAAGGCCCTGTGAGATCATCCAGTCCAACCTGCTCACTGTTCCGGGATGGGGAAACTGAGTTCCAGCGAGGAGACAGGACTTCCTCTGAATCCACAGGATGTTAAGGGCAGCCTGGGACCGGAACCCAGATTCATTCTCTTTGCTCAGAGGATCCTTGATTCCTCATAGGGCAAATGTAGAGTATAATGATTGAGAGCATGGGCTCCAGATGGAGATGGCTGGAGTCAAATTCCAGCTGTCATTTAGAGCTGTGCATCTCAGGGCAAGTTACTGAACTCCCCTGAACCTCAGTATTCTCATCTGTGAAATGGGTCCAACAGGAGCACCTATCTCAGGGGCTGTTGTGTTGTGCCAAGTTCATACGTGCAGATCACAGGTTGGGGCAGGGAGATGTACACTGTAGGTTCTATTCATTAATCTTCCTCCTAGAAGGAAAATTCTGTTCATTCAACATTAATTCCCTTGGTATTTAGCCCATGTCATGTACTGTGCTGGGGCACAATCATAAGAAATAGAGAGATAGGGAGAAAGATCAGGAAGCGACAAATCCTAGGTTATAAGTATTTGCCTCTTATTTTCTTCCTTTCTTTTCTTTTTTTTAAAATTTTTTTTAACGTTTATTTATTTTTGAGACAGAGAGAGATAGAGCATGAATGGGGGAGGGACAGAGAGAGAGGGAGACACAGAATTGGAAGCAGGCTCCAGGCTCTGTGCCGTCAGCCCAGAGCCCGACGCGGGGCTCGAACTCACGGACCGCGAGATCATGACTTGAGCCGAAGTCGGACGCTTAACCGACTGAGACACCCAGGCGCCCCCTCTCTTTTTTTTAAATTCATTTTTATTTATTTTGAGAGAGGAGAGAGTGCAAGTAGTGGAGGGGCAGAGAGAGAATTCCAAGCAGGCTCCGTGCTGTCAGCGCAGAGCCTGGAGCAGGGCTCAATCCCATGGGCCTTGAGATCATGACCTGAGCCGAAACCAAGAGTCGGACTCTTAACCGACTAAGCCACCCAGGTGTCCCACTGTTTGTTTTCTTCAAAGAGTTTTATAGTGTCAGTGTCTTACATTGGGGTCTTTGATCCATTTTGAATTAATTTTTGTACATAGCATGAGGTAAAGGTCCAACTTCATTCTTTTGCACGTGGCTATGTAGTTGGCCAGCACCATTTATTGAAAAGACTACTCTTGGGGCGCCTGGGTGGCTCAGTCGGTTAAGCGTCCGACTTCGGCTCAGGTCATGATCTCATGGTCAGTGAGTTCAAGCCCCGCGTCGGGCTCTGTGCTGACAGCTCAGAGCCTGGAGCCTGCTTCAGATTCTGTGTCTCCCTCTCTCTCTGACCCTCCCCCGTTCATGCTCTGTCTCTGTCTCAAAAGTAAATAAACATTAAAAAAAAAAAAATTAAAAAAAAAAAAAAAGAAAAAACTACTCTTTTCCCACTAGATGGTCTTGGCACCCTTGTTAAAAATCGGTTGACCATTGGGGGACCTGGGTGGCTCAGTCGGTTGAGCATCTGACTTCAGCTCAGGTCATGATCTCGCAGTTGACGAGTTCAGGCCCTGCATCGGGCTTTGTGCTGACAGCTTGGAGCCTGGAGCCTGCTTCGGATTCTGTGTCTCCCTCTCTCTCTGCCTCTCCCCCACTCATGCTCTGTCTCTGTCTCAAATATAAACATTAAAAAAATTTTTTTTAAAAATCGGTCGACCATAGATATGTAGGTTTGTTTCTGGACTCTCAATTCTAGTCCATTGATTTGTATGTCTATCCTTGTGCCAATACCACACTATCTGGATTGAAGTTGCTTTGTACTAAGTTTGAAATAAGGAAATGTGAGTCCTCCTCCTTTGTTCTTCTTTTTCAAGATTGTTTTGGCTATACACCTTGGTGTCTTAAAATTCTATATGAATTTTAGAAGCAGTTCATTAATTTCTATAAAGGAGTCACCTGGAATTCTGATGGGGAGTACACTGAATCTATAGATGAGTTTGGGGACTATTGCCATCTTAGCAATGCTATATCTTCCAATCCATGAACATGGGATATTTCCCCAATTATGTAGATTTTTTAAAATTCCTTTCAACATAGTTTGTAGTTTTCAATGTGCATGTCTTACACTTCTTTTGTTAAATTTATTCCTATTTTATTCTTCTTAGTGCCATGATTAATATAATTGTTCTTAAAATTTCATTTTCAGATTGCTCATTGCAAGCATATAGCAGTACAATTGATATTTATATATTGATCTTGTCTCCTGAAACCTTGCTGAACTTGATTAGTTCTAAGCTTTTAAGTGTATTCCTTAATATTTTCTATGTGCAAGATCATGTCATCTGTGAATAGAAATCATTTTACTTCTTTCTTTCTAGTCTGAACGCTTTTTTTGTTTTGTTTTGTTTTTCTTGCCTAATTACCCTGGCTAGAACCTCTGGTACCATGTTGAATAGAAGTGGTGAAAACAGATGTCTTTGTTTTGTTTCTGATCTTAGGGGGAACATATCCGATCTTTCACCGTTTTAAGTATGTTTTTAACCGTTGTGTTCTAACGCCATTTTTGTTTTATTTTATTTTATTTTATTTTATTTTATTTGTAAGTTTATTTCTTTCTTGTGTGTGTGTGTGTGAAAGAGAGAGAGAGAGAGAGAGAAAGAATGAATGAGCAGAGGAGGGGCAGAGAGAAAGGAAGAGAGAGAATCCCAAGCAGACTCTGCACTGGCAACACAGAGCCCAACATGGGTCTTGAACCCATGAACTGTGAGATCATGACCTGAGCTGAAATCAAGAGTCAGATGCTTACTTAACCTACTGAGCCATGCGGGCGTCCCTCTAACACCATTTTTAGATGTTAACAGTGGAGTGTTTGTAGATACCCCTTAGCAGATTGTAGAAGTTCTCTTCTATCCTTAGTTTGTTGAGTGTTTGTATCATGAAAGGGTGTTGGATTTTGTCAAATGCTTATTCTGTGTCAATTGAGATGATTATGTGATTTTCTTTTTTATTCTATGGAGATGATGTATGACATTGATTGATTTTCAGATGCCGACCCAACCATGCATTCTCGGGATAAATCCCACTTGGCCATGCTGTAAAATTCTTTTTATATGTTGCTGTGTTCAGTTTGTTAATATTTTTGCTGAGGAATTTTACATCTATTCTTTTTTTTTTTTTTGATGTTTATTTATTTTTGAGAGAGACAGAGACAGAATGAGAGTGGGTTAGGGGCAGAGAGAGAGGGAGACACAGAATCCAAAGCAGGCTCCATGCTCCGAGCTGTCAGTACAGAACCCGACATGGGGCTTGAACTCGCAAGCTGTGAGATCATGACCTGAGCCGAAGTCGGACGCCTAACCGACTGAGCCACCCAGACGCCCCAGAATTTTACATCTATTCTTAAGAGATATTGGTTTGCAGTTTTCTTTTCTTGTGATGTTCTCTCTGCCTCTAGCCTTCTGAAGATGTCCCAGAGTTTGGATCAGCCATGAACTCTCCCGTGCCGATGCCAAATTATCGGCTACCCCTGCGAAGGGCACCAAAGCATGTTGGCAAACATCCACACAAAGGCCTGGCGAGATAGAACCCACTGACATTGGCTGAGTGCTGAGCCCTTGGACCCATATTCTCTCCTTTGACCCTCTCAACAAAATGTTGTGAGTGTTATCATTTACACCCATGGTACAGATGGGGGCCTGTGCCTGGTAGATCTATGGGCCTGGCTTCCCCCAGAACAGATGCTTTTGACGACATCTCGTTGCCTCATCGATGTGCAATGGACTGAATGTTTATGTCCTCCTGCAAATCCATGTGTTGGAATTCTAACTCCCAAGGGGATGATATAAGGAGGTGGGGCCTTTGGGCGTGATTAGGTCATGAAGCGGGGAGCCCTCAGGAATGGGATTATAAAAGAATTCTCTCAGACGGCTTCCTTGCCCCTTCTGTCACGTGAAGTCCCAGTGCACAGCGGTCAATGAACCGGGAAGCGGACTCTTCTCCCGGCACTGAATCTGCTGGGGACTTGATCTTGGACTTCAACCCCCAGAACCGTGAGAAATAAGTTTCTGTGGTTTGAGCCACATTCTGTATTCCGTTGTATCAGCCTGAATGGACTAAATAGTCAGATTTAATTCGCTCTCTTGTTTTTATTTCAAAGAAGAATGTCACAAACACCCTTAGTCCCTGCTCGGTGGTTGCTGTTTTTCGTATTTGCTTCCAGTTTGTTTTTCCGCAAAGAAATAAGGCATCAGAAATAAAACTCCAGCCCAACAGTTCCTCCCCAACTCTACAGAGACCACCCTAGCTTTGGTGGGAAATCTTTTAGAGAGACCAATTTAACACTTCTTTATATGTAAACGTGTATCTAGAAGTTGCATGCATTTTTTTTTTTTGCGTGTATGTTTTTACTATTTTTATTTCACACATTCAGATGTGTACATAGCTGCATGAATTTGGAGTTTTGGGGTTATTTGTTTTACAAAAGTGGGATCATTTTATACATACTTTCCTGCTTTCTGTTTTATTTACACATCGTCATCTCAAGGAAATCCCTCTAATTCTGGCATGGCTTTAATTCATTCTTTTGAATGGCTCCGTAACATGGATATTATCCCTCCATTTGCCTTTAATGGGCATCTAGTGTCCTGTCACGGTGAACGCCTGAGCGACAAGAACGTATGTATTCTTAGGTGACAATGTTTTTATTTTTGTTAAGATACATTTCCGGGAGAGAGAGTGCCAGGTCGAAGACTATACATGTACATTTTTATATTACACGGACTGTTTCTGGAACGCACCCCAGAAAGCCTGGAATAATTCCCATTTCTTTTAGATTCGAACAAGAGTAACCACTTCCCCACATCTTCCCTGGCAGCAGGTATCACCTCACTCCTAATTTTTCCAAGTTTGACAATGGAAAAATATCTCATTGTTATTTCGGTTTGCATAGCCCTGGGTCTGAACATCTTTTCATATGTTGATTGGATTTGCTCTTCTGTGGTTTGCTTATTCATGTCTTATCCCGATTCAAAATTACAAAATAATTTCTTCTATTTTTAACAGCTCATTAGTATATTGTAAATACTAACCTTCTATTCTCTGTATTGCAAATATTTCCCTAAATCTATTACTTGCCTAAATTGATTGTGTTACCTGAGCCAAAAAAACTTTTAATTTTTCTATCATCCCAAAGTTTTTGATGATAAAAATTTAGTTTTCTTTAATGGCTTTGGGGCTTTTCGAATAAAAAAAAATCACCTATACTTATGTTTGCCGTGGTTAAGAAGCCCAAAAGAGTAGTGCACGGCTGGTTTTGTGATATAAAATTGTCAACAGTTCCCTATCCATTTTGATGCGTTAGGGTCAATTCAAAAATAACAATAATAACAACAGCACTGATAATTCCTTCAATAAATATTCATTCGCACCTTACTATTTACCGGAGTCCTACATGCATTATTTCACCGACCCTTTAAAACGCTCTGTGAGGTGGGTGCCATTTTCATTTCCATTTTATAGCTAAAGAAACCGAGGTACAGAGGGGTGAGGTAGCTTTCCCAAGATTGCAAAGCAGGTGCATGGCAGAGCTGGCTTCCGGATCCTTGCCCCCCTACTCTGGAGCCCATGTTCTGGACCACCAGGCATGTTGCTGCAGAGGGAAGTTGGGTTTGCACAGGCCCCGACATAGCCTCTGGTAGAAAACAGTTTTTTCATGGGCACCGGTACCCAGAGGATGGCCCGTGTGGGCTCATCAAGAAGACTGCCCTTCCTGAGGAGGCAAGCTGTACTTAGGATGGGTACAGCTAAGCTCAGAAAGGCACTTACCCCTTGATGTGGGACACAGAGGTAGGGGTGGTGGTTGGGGGCACTCCACTTGAGGCCTGGGCCCGTGTCCATACAGACACGTATGGGACAGATGACATTAACATTTTAATTGGTTAGAGTATAGCAGATTGCCCCCTGTAATGTGGGTGGGCCACATTCAATCAGTTGAAGGCCTCAACAAAATAAAAAGTCTTTCCTTCTGGGGCACGTGGCTGGCTCAGTCGCTTGAGCATCTGACTTCAGCTCAGGTCATGATCTCACAGTTGGTGAGTTTGAGCCCCACATCCTGCTCTGTGCTGACACCTCAGAGCCTGGAACCTGCTTCAGATTCTGTGTCTCCCTCTCTCTCTGCCCTCCCCCTGCTCACACTCTCTCTCTCTCTCTCTCAAAAATAAGTAAACATTAAAAAAATTTTTTTAGAACACACACACACGTGGGGCACCTGAGCGCCTCAGTTGGTTAAGCAGCCGACTTCAGTCAGGTCATGATCTCACGGTTTGTGGGTTCGAGCCCCACGTCGGGTTCTGTGCTGACAGCTCAGAGACCGGAGCCTGCTTCGGATTCTGTGTCTCCCTCTCTCTCTGCCCCTTCCCTACTCATGCTTGCTCTCTCTCTCTCTCTCTCAAAAATAAACATTAAAAAAATTTTTTTTTAAGTCTCTAGTTTTAAGGGGAGGGCATGTGTAAAGTTTCTTCTCTGCTGGGCAGAGGCTCCTGGTTTATACGGGCAAAGACTTTTTCTCTGACGGCCGCGTGGGAGATTTGGACTAGATGTGTGAAGAACTTCCAGAAGGTGAAATGTGCTGAGACCTATTCAAGGAGAAGGGCAAAAGGAGTTCTGTTTCCTTGAGGATATGGTCACTGAGACCACAGGGCAGATGAAAGGCCTTTCCAGAGATTTCCGGGGTCTTTGAGAACGACCCAGAAGGTACAATTGTTGTCCCCTAAAAATGTGGCCACCTAGAAAGCATCATGTTTTCTTCCCAATGCTCAAGACTGAACACTCTTGCTAAATTCCAGAAATGGTGAGGGGTTCCCAGGGTGAGGCTGGATGAGATCACCAGGCGTCAGTGGGTTTCCTGGGGTGGACCCTTCCTCGATCTTTGGCTGCGATGGCCAGTGGGTGAGAGGGACAGGCAGGGGGCTACGTAGGACCTGTGTCTTTCGTCTCCAATATCAAGCCTCTGGTAGGCTGTTCTTTGGTGTTTAGCCCTCTTGTCCTCAGGACAAGGATAAGAGAGGGAAGGGACTTTACGTTCCTCGAATGTTCTAGGCCCAAGAGAGGTACTTTTCCTATAGGGAGGCTGGTAATCTTCACGATTTTTGCGGTAGGTCTTCCATCCCCACTTAGAAAACACACACTTGTTTGTATCATTATTGCAAATTCCCTGCTGTTCTTTGTGATTGTTAAACAACACATGGGTATATAAAGTAAAAGGTGAGCCCCCCCCACCCTGCCCTGGTCCTGATCCGTCCTGTATCCCCCTCCTTGACAATGTAGAAGGCATCCTTTTAAACTTTCTGTAATACAGGTACGAACAACCACGCACACATAGGCCTCAAAAATTTTTTTGTTAGAATACGTCGAACATAAGATGTACCCTCTTACCCCCTTTTAGGTGGACAGTCACTGGCATTAAGGACATTCACGCCATCGTGCAACCACCACGCCTACCCATATCCAGAACATTTTCCTCTTTCCAGACTGGAGCTCTGACCCCATCACACACTCTCCTTCCCCCCTGACCCCCGCGCCCTTTCACTTGCTGTCTCCAGGATGGAGATTTGACTCCTCTAAGAACCTCGCCTAAGTGGAATCCCTCAGTATCTGGCTTTGTGACTGGCTTACCTCGCGGAGCGTAATGGCTTCCAGATTCATCCGTGATGTGGCAAGTGTCAGAATGTGCTTCCTTTTGAAGGGCTGAAGAATATCCCCTTGTGCGGACAGACCACATTTCGTGTATCCATTCGTCCGTGGGTGGACACTTGAGCTGCTTCTCAGTTTTAGCTATGGCGAGTAATGGTGCCCTGAGCACGGGTCTACACCTCTCTGTTCCAATCCCCGCTTTCATTTCTTTGGCGCATATACCCGGAAGAGGAATTGATGAGTCACACGGCAGTTCTATGTTTCAAGGGTGAGGAACTCCCATCTTCCCATTGCATTATGGAACTTACGAGGTTTTCATTTCATAAAAGAGATACCTCACGATGCCAATCGGTCGTCAGATTTTCACTTCAAACAGCACAGTACCTTTTATGGAGTGCACGCCAGTTGCTTCCTTCATGGTGTCACTATTCTGAGGTCACAGACGAAGACGCCGCCGCTTGGCGAGTTCACAGAGGACTGCAGATTCCTCTGGGAAGGGACTGGGGAGGCCTCCCGTCCCAGTTACGTGACCGCAGAGTAATAAACTCCCCAACGTAGTGACGTGGAACCATGATTCTCTCCCAGATTCTGTGGATCAGGAATTGGTGGTGGGGGAGGGGGGTGGGGGGGACACTTTGTCTCTGCTCCGTGACATCTGGGGCTTCAGAGAGACAACTTGAAGGCTGCTGTATTTTCTGCTGCCGCTGTCACCAATGATCACAAACGTCAAGGCTTAAAATCACACGCACTTCCTACCTTCCAGTTCTTACAGGTCAGGAGTCCAGCAGCTTGACTGGGGCTGTGCTTAGAGCGTCACGAGGCTGGAACCAAGGGAAGGCCGAGGCCGTCTGTGATCTTCCTGGGTACTCCAGGGAAGAATCCGTTTTCTTGCTCGTTCAGGTGGCTGGCAGAATTCAGTTCCTTGCGATCGTAGGACTGCAGCCACCCTTCCTTGCTGGGGTCCTCAGCTTCTCGAGGCAGCCTGCGTCCCTTGGCTTGGTCATTTCCAAAGCTAGCAACGTGCTTGAAATCTCTCCTGCCTCTCCCCCTGCCGTGGCTCTCTGACTCTCCGTCCGATACCTCTGCAGCCGCTGGGGAAAGTTCTTTGCGTGTACAGGTGCATGTGATTGGAGTGGACCCGCCTGCACCATCCACGATGCTGTCCTGTCTCAGGGTCTGCACCCTGAGTTCCATCTGTGGTCCTTTTCACCGTGCGATGGGACATTTTACAGGCTCCGGGGATTCGCACGTGAAGATCTTTGGGGGCCATTATTCTGCTGGGGACTGGACTCGCTGGAAGGTTCACCCACACGTCTGCTGTGATGTTGGCCGTTGACAGAGACCTTCCTGGGGCAGTCAGCTGGGACACCCCACATGGTCCCTCATGCGACCTGGGCATCCTGACAGCATGGTGTCCCCAAGGCGAGTGAGGAGAGAGAGAAAAATGTGGGGAGGAGGGAGAGAGAGAGAGAGGCCATATTTTGGAAAATCCAGTCTGCCATAGTCTCCTGTTAGCAGCAGTAGCAATGACGATAATAACATAATAATAATAAAAATAATAACAATAATAAAAATAATACCAGTAATGGTAGTATCTATTGAGTTCTTACAGAGTGCTGGGCTGTGTTCTAAGCATCTTAGCTGCATAATCTCACTTTAATCCTCACAAGCACCGTATGACATGCCTACTTTCATTATTCACTTTTGCAGATGGAAGCTGCCGTGGGACCTCAGTGGAAACTGATGCGCAGACGGGGACCTCGAGAGAGCTCAGGTAACGGACAGGTTTGGGGAACGGCTCTCCGAAGGGGTAGAACGGGTGCTAGAAGCCGGGCTCGGGGAATGTAGAGGGAAGAAAACACGCTGGGGGGTCTGGGGCGAGAGCACCGGGTCAGTCCCCTGGCGGCCCCACACCTGGGCCGGCTCTCGAAGGACGGGGTCAGGTCTGCGGCTATAGTGAGGGTGGGAAGGATGCTCTATGTTTGGGGCACGGGCTAAGCAGAGGCCCGGAAGCCAGGCATCCCGTGGTGACAGGGGAGGTGTGGGTTCTTCTGCCCGGAACAGAGGCGGCGATGGGACGCTGGGGAGAGGCGCGGGGACGTGAAGTCGGCTGGGACATGCAGATTTCTGCTGGAGACTGGGGAGCTATGGTAGGTGTGAGAGCAGGGAGGTTGGCAGGAAAGGCTTTTCTGTTCCGCAGGGCAGTCTTAGGAGAAGGGACAGTGGCTCATTGGACCCGGCTAGCCTGAAGTCTTGTCTTTATCTCCAAGCAACTCCCCCCTCCCCACTCTCTTCTCCTCTGTCCCAGGGGGAGGAAAGGGCTGTAGAACTTCGGAGGTCCCCGCGGCGACCTTAGGCCAGCGGGGAAGGCACAGTGAGCTGGGCTGCTGAGACCCGAGCCTTGGGTTTCCTCCCTCCCCTGCTCAGCCGGGAGACGCCTGCATCGCTGGCTCTGGGGGTGACAGCCGGGCTCTGTGGGTCCACCCAGGTCCCCGTGTGGTTCTCTCTCTCTCTCTCTCTGTGAGTCTCTCTGGCTCTGAGCCTCTGTTTCCTTATCTGTAAAATGGGAGTAACAAATTATCTATCTCGTGGGATTGTGCCAGGGTTAAATGGGATGGTGCACGTAGAGTGAGTGTGCCGGTGAGTTCCTGACCCCTAGTAAGCGCTACGTAAATATATGCCCCAAACTGAATTTTTTATTTTTAACATTTCTTTTTGAGAGAGAGAGAGAGAGCGAGCACGTGCTCGCACAGACGGGGGAGTGGCAGAGGGGGAAGACAGAAGATGCGAAGCGGGCCCCACACTGTCAGCACAGAGCCCGAAGTGGGCTGGAACTCACGAACCTGTGAGATCATGACATGAGCCGAAATCAAGAGTTGGCTGCTTAACTGACTGAGTCATGGAGGCACTCTAAATAAATGAGTTTTTTAATCCACCGCAGAGCCTGGTGATTACAAGGCAGGATTTAGAGTTTGAGGTAGGTGCACTCACCCACTTCCCAGCTGTGTGATCCCAGGGAGTTATTTAACCTCTCGGAGCCTCGGTTTCCTTATCTGCAAAACAGGGGTAAATCAGAGTCGGGATAAGGATCAAATGAGACTATGCAGCTAAAGCAGCCAGCAGACAGCGAGCGTTCAATAAACAAGCCCACTGGGATCCTCTTCCGCTCAGAGTCAAGGGCAGGAGGAGCTCTAGCCCCTTTGCCCCTTGGTCAGCTGAGGCCAGGGTGGTGGGAACAGTCCTGTTGAAGCATCAGGGATGGCCTTGCCCTCTTTCCCCAAACTTCACCCCCAGGTTTAAGAACCTCAGCACACCGCACGTGGCCCTTGGGCCGCTCACTGGCCCCTGCCCTTCCCTCCTTGGGGGATTGTTCCTTCCTTCCTCCACGGGATTCTGGTGGGACCGCCAATCAAGGATCCTGCCTGGCTGACCTAGGGCAGGTCATGTGACTTGAACCGGCTAATCAGGAGACCTCACCTGCCTGGAAACAGTGATTGGTCCAGAACTGAGCATGTGATTCCAGGAGGACCAATCAGAGTTCCTTGAGGGGGGGGGGCGGTGCAGAGCTGAGACCTGGAGAGTCCTCACTAACCTAGAGTTACACTTTCACACTTGGTGTCCCTTCCTCCCCCATCCGAGGGCCCATCAGCTCCTGGCCAGCTCGCTGCCCAACAGGGGTCACCAAGAGTGTGTGCGCGTGTGTGTGGTGGGGGAGAAGAGGAGGGAAAGGAAGCCACAGTGGAAGGAGGCAATGGAACAGGGAGGCGAAGATGCGCCATTCCAGCCCCGGGGGAGCCTGAGAGCTGAGGCTCTGACCGAAGTCATCCCACGGATTTCCACAGCCTGCTTCGCCCACCGCCGCTCACGCCTGTTGTCCTCCACGAGGTCCCCAGGGTGGCTCTGCCGTTAGCCCGTTTATTTTATTAGAACTTTTTTTAAAGTTTACTTATTTTGAGAGAGAAAGAGAGCGAGCGAGCAAGTGTGCAAGCAGGGGAGAGGCAGAGAGAGGGAGAGAGAGAGAGAATCCCAAGCAGACTCCGCACTGTCAGCACAAAGCCCAACGTGGGGCTCGATCCCACGAACCGTGAGATCACGACCTGAGCTGAAGTCAAGAGTCGGAGGCTCAACCAACGGAGCCACCCAGGCGCTCTGTAGCCTATTAGCCTATTTATTATTATTAGCCTCTCTGTTTTAGAGAGGGGGGGGGGTGGGTACTGAAGCAGACAGGGCAAGTGACTTGTTCAAGGTCACACAGCCAGGAAGTGGTAGCACCAGGACTAGAATAGAAGTCTTTTGGCTTTAAGCTTCATCGTCACCAAAGCTCACAGGCCAGAAGGGAAAGGCCCTCACCCAGGCTTCCAGGTATGCACATAAGAGAACCGGGGGCCCAGACAGGAGAGGCGCTGGGCCCTCGCCGCCCCAGCAGAGCGGTGGGTTAGGGGACGCGCGGCACAGGTGCACGTGCGCGCTCCCGCACAGCCAACATCCTTCTCGTGTGTGCTCACGGAGTGACTCAACCCACTCCGGGCGATGGGGATGCGTAAAGCAGGGGCATGAGCAGAAGCATAAACAGCAGCCCCTCAAGAAAGCATTTACCACAAGAAAACGGCGCTGGGTGGCTTCCCCTGTGCCGCCCGGCCTCCTTCGCTGCCCCTCAGAGTCCCCACCCAGTCCCCTGACCACTGCCCGCATCTCTAAGTAATGCGCGTCTGCCAGTATTTCCTGATTCATCAGTTTTAGACATTATCTATTGACTCTCTGCTGTGATAGATGAGGCTCCCCCTCAACACTCACACCCCTGCACTCACCGCCCACCTCCCCCCCCCCCATGCTCAGTACAACTGCTGGTTCCTTCTCCAACTTTGAGGACTCCCCCTCCCCCTCTGTTTCTTGGTCCCATCATGCTGGCCGCCCCTCTTGAGACTCCTGAAGCCCCTTCTTGGTCAGGTGAGGCTCTCCAGGACCCTGCCTCCCCTGCAGCTCCACAGACCCCCCTCTCCTGATGTCCCAGGCGCATGCCTCCAGGGACCTGTGGGTCAAGGATGTCAGAGGATCCTGGGTCTTGGGTTCTTTTTCCCATAACTCCGTTTTTCCTCTTGTGTTCTGTCCCTCAGCCCAGGCTTTGCCACAGTGCCCTGTGTGTGTGTGTGTGTGTTGGGGGTGGGGGGTGGTTTTCAGCCTGGCCAGTAGTTCTGCAGCCTTCCTGTGGACATTCAGTTTCTTGGGGTCCTGTGGCTGACCGTCTCTGACACCGCCCCCCCCCCTCCCATATTCCCCATCAGCACTTTGAAACAAATGAGGGTCTTGGGGAAGGGGTCTCTCTTATTATGAAATTATCTGGCTTCATTATCTCATTAGAAAAAGAGAGGGCAAAAACACACTAGTGACAGACGGGCAAATGACAAGCGTCAGCAGCCCGAGCATGCTCTCTGAGTTTGCAGTAGCTTAGCACGTACTCCATACCTTTAAACTATGAACAATGGGGACTTTTGTGGGGGTTGTCGCTTCTGCTGGGCCCTTCTGAGTCACTGCATATTTTTATGTGTTCAGTAATATCCAGGGTGAGTCATTCTCGAGCTTGGGGGTATTTTGGGACTTGTGTTGTTTTCCTTACAATTGCAGAAAAATCAAATATTACAGAGGTGATAAAAAATACAGCAAATTCATATGACCCAACTCAGTATGCGTACAACCCGGGGCTGGGAAGGGAGCTGCGGTGTGAAGTCGATGCGAAGCGTTCTTTGGGGAGGGCGGGTAAGATTGAAGACCGAGCGTGACCCCTTTTTGCTGAAGTCAGATAAGGAGCTGAGTATGATCCCGTAAGAAATCTTCTTATGCCAAAGACGGAGGTGCCGGCCTCTTGATCCAATTCCTGAGGTTCTGGGGAGGAGCGTTCTTCTCTTAATGGGGGCTGTGGCTTCAAAATTCTCTAGTCTTTAGACGGGTGTGTTGGGGTGGGCAGGGGTTGGATGGAGGGGTGGAGGGGGCTGAGCTGGGCTCTGCTTCCTTCAATGGGCCAGCGCAGTGTGCCTTGACCGAGTCCACTTCTCCAGGAGCTGGGGACTAACGTTGCTGGTGCATTTGGCTGGAAAAGATTTATGAGGACACGTAGCACATGCCGACTGGACCCACGGGCCGCTGCAATAACGGAGAAACTGAGTCATGGTGTGCGAGGCTCCTGAGGTGTCCTGGGGCCAGCCCCTAAAACAGGGAGGAGCCTCACCTCCTTCCACCTGCACGTCTTCCCTGCTGCCATACTGCCTCTTTCGTGCCGCTGACCTTGAATACATCACTTCTCCTCGGTGGGCCTCAGTCTCCCCATCTGTAACCCCAGACTCAAGAGGATTCGCGAAGGCTGATCTGCCCGGATGCTCTGCTTCTTTGAGGGGCTTCTGCTTATCCAGTCCGGACCACCGAGGTCAGGGCCCCTGTCCTCCGGGAGTGCAAATGTGCAGGGCGTCCCCGGGGGAGGGGGAGGGTAGGTCCTCGGGAGCCAGGTGTGGCCCAGGTACCAGGGGTTCCCGCATTAATTGCATTCTGAGCACACGTCTACCTCTCCGAGCTGCGGGGCCTGTCTCTTTCTATTAGTTTAACAAGCCCCGGTATTAATGAGATTGCTCTATAATTGAACCTTTTCACGGGTCCCTCGGTAATGAAATTATGCTAATTTGCATTCAGCACCACCAGGCATCCATCACGCGGGATCAAGCCGGGAGCGGCCGGCGAGGCGGCGGGAAGGCACCGCTAATGATCACCGAAATGAACAAACCCCGCACTATTCTTATTTCATCTTCTGCCCCTTCCTTCCTCTCTGCCCACCTCCCCGGGCCCCATCCGCAGTTTTGTCCTTTCCTGCACACGTGACTGCCGGGCCGGGTGGGGCGGGCGGGGGGGGGGGGGGCGGGAGGGGGCGCCGGGGACGACGCCGCGTCTCCACTGTGTGGCAGCATGGGCCCGGAAACGGCTCGGGCTGCTGTGTGCGTGTATGTGTGTGTGTGTGTGTGTGTGTGCGCACGTGCGTGGCAGAGCACGCTGTTTCTCGGCCTGTGCGGCGCTCGCGTCTGGGTGTGCGAGCACATCTGCACGTGCGCGGGGGCCGGGGGTGGGGGCGGGTGTGAACCCGTGTGCCTGATGCGAGGGAACGCCGGTCTCCGCAGGTCCGGCTGCTTGTGGCAAGAGCGCGTGCGCCTGTGTCAGCGTTGTGGCCAAGGGCGACGGTGCCCGGCTTTGGGGTCTGTGTACGGGCATGTCTTTGCTTAGGAGCGTACGTGTCTGGGTGGGAACCTCACCGAATGTCCGTGCCCCGTCATCGCGTGGGAGCGTGTGGTGTAGACCTCAGCACATTTGTCTGTGGGTCCGCGTGTGTCAGTGTGTGGCCGTAGATGTGTGTCTGGGAGGTGTGTGGCGTGTCTCTAATGTGCAGGGAGTCTTGTGTCGGGTGAATGGGGCAGCCCTGTGTGTCTCTCTCTGCGCCTCTGTCACAGTGTCCATTTCTGGGACTGTCTAGATGGGTGTGAACATGGGCATGTGTGCCTGGGAGCTTCCAGCTTTTCTGGGAACCCCAGGGACCCGGGAATGGTGGCTCATTGAAGGATGCTGTGCTCGGAGGGGCTCCCAGTGAAGGTACAGGGAAACCAGGAGGGTACAGGCTCCCTCTCCCCCTTTCCTCCGTTCATTCTTGGGTGGATCCAGAATGGCTGAGACTGATTTCCTGGCCAGGCCTCTTGGATGGCCGCTTGGAGGAGGAGTTTGATTTGATTCAGGGAAAAGAAATTGGTGTTCCTTGCTAACCTGAGTCTGTACAGTAAGACTCCATCTGGCTTCCTCCTGAAGTATTTCTCAAGTGTTTCTCTGCACCACCCCCCTCCCCCCGGGCCGGTGCTTGGGAGCGAGGGGGCTGGGAGGGAGGGAGGCTGCTGAGACCCTCCCTGCCCTACCAGGGCGGGACACGTTCCGGCTGTGCCACCAATTGGTTATCCACTTTGCGTCAGAATCTCCCTTCTCTAAGACTCAGTTTTCCCTGCTCTAAAATGGGAGTGAGAGAGACTTTGGCAACTGTAATTTCTGGGATCCTTTCTAGCAATGGAATGCCATGGCCCTAAGAGATTATGAACTCTGTTTCACAGCAGAGTGCTGTTACTGCCTGATGGATAAGAGTCTGGGCTTTGGAGACAGTCACCTCTGAACTTGAGCAGGTTACTTGACTTTTCTGAGCTGCTTTTTCCTTTCCCGGAAAAACGATGTAATAATATTTCCATCTTGTGTGCTTGCATTGAGGCTCAATGAGATCAGTAATGTGCTGGGAAGTGTTTAACAACTAGCTTGATGAAAAATATTTTCTTTTTTTAATGTTTATTTATTTTTGAGAGAGAGAGACAGAGACAGAGTGTGAGTGGGGAGGGGCAGAGAGAGAGAGGGAGACACAGAATCCGAAGCAGGCTCCAGGCTCTGAGCTGTGAGCACAGAGCCTGATATGGGGCTCGAACTCACGAACTGTGAGAGCATGCCCTGAGCCGAAGTCAGAGGCTTACCCAACTGAGTCATCCAGGCACCCCATTGATGAAATATATTTGTGTGTGTGTGTGTGTGTGTGTGTGTGTATCTTCATACATACGTAACATAAAATTTACTTCTATGAAGGTCTGCAGCACACAATTTACAAGCAATAATAAAACATATGGTACCTTTTTATTGTAAATCCCTGGTAATCTACTGATTCTCCCAGAATGCTTTTGTCGGTTTTTGCCAAACTCTCCCATTCATAACTACCTCGCGGTTGCAATGGACAAATGAGTGTTGTTCTGGAAGGTTGCAACAAGTAACATGTGTATGAAAGCTTTCCTCCTCTGTCAGTGACACGAGTGACTGCTTGCTGAGTTGCGTAACAGCTTTCGAATATGGGAAGAATATGCAGTGTTTTGTGCTACGGGAAATATCGTGGCTACGGCCGTGGCACACTTTTAAACTTAATGTGCATCAGTAACATCTTCAGCAGTTCCTGAGGTTTAGACAATCAACAAATGACCGATCAGCCCTGCTTTGAGTGTTTGCCAATTCCCATGGTGTAGATACTCCCACCACGGCCAATTTCAAGCTACCGACGGGATGTTACCGAGCTGGCCTTGGGAAGAGATGTGGGTACGGTAGCACCCTCCTATGCAGTGTTTTCACCATAAAGGTTATTTACAGTAAATGTAAATAACCTCAAAAGCACAGACAAAACTAAAACCATTAGAAAGTGATCAATTTGGAGTATTAGTATCTTTTCAAAATTGTGTGTATACTAAATATCATTTAAGATAGTTTATATTTTAATATATTTAATGTAGCGTAAGTTTTAAAATTGTAGATGATATTAATTTCATTGTCATCATGACCGTGTCTGACGATCTGCTCACAATTTTGGGGTGGGGGGATGTCATCTGTGACTCTTGCAAGGTAGGATGAGCCAGCTCCAGCATGGGTAGTGAATGAAATAAAACAACGCACAGATGGATGCCTTTTATTTTATTTTATTTTTTAAAAATTTTTTTAACGTTTATTTATTTTTGAGACAGAGAGAGACAGAGCATGAACGGGGGAGGGTCAGAGAGAGGGAGGCACAGAATCTGAAACAGGCTCCAGGCTCTGAGCTGGCAGCACAGAGCCCGACGTGGGGCTCGAACTCACGGACCTCGAGATCATGACCTGAGCCGAAGTCGGCCGCCCAACCGACTGAGCCACCTAGGCGCCCCCAGATGGATGCCTTTTAATCACTTCCCGTAAAGCAGCCAGCTCTTACTGTTAGTATCGCTGCTGTTCACTGCTGTTTGTTACTGACCCTCAGATACCTGCACGGTCGCATGCTGGTGCCACCCGAAGTTCTTCATTTGTGAAACAGAGTTCATGATCTCTTGTCTATTTCCTAGAAGCCTGAGTGAAATCTGTGGATTCTATAGGTTTTGGAAACTGGGTAGGACCAGGTAGGGCCACAGAGAGGCAGAGAGGGTAGCAAGCATACCGAGCTTATACCCCTGTGTGTGTGTGTGTGTGTGTGTGTGTGTGTGTGTGTGTGTCTGTGTTTAATACATGCTTTCAAAACATTGGCAGAGGGGACCCTGGGTGGCTCAATTGGTTAAGCGTCTCACTTCGGCTCAGGTCATGATCTCACAGTTAATGGGTTGGAGCCCCGCATCAGGCTCTGCGCTGACGGCTCGGAGCCTGGAGCCTGCTTCGGATTCTGTGTCTCCCTCCTCTCTCTGCCCCTCCCCTGCTCATGCTCTGTCTCTGTCTCTTTCTCTCTCTCTCTCTCTCAAAAATAAATAAACATAAAAAAAGAGTTAAAAAAATAAACCATTGGCAGGAATTCTCATTGGTATCAACACCGATTTGGTTTGCCTGTTTTTGAACTTTCTATAAAGGCAATCACGTGCATATATAGTCTTTCGTATCTGGCCTTCTTTGCCCAGCACCATTTTGTTTGCGATCCATCCATGTTTAGTAACAGTGTTTTCTAAGCTTGACTTGCTGCATATCCCACAATATGTCTATAATTCACCTGTTAATGGACATTTACATGGTTTCCGATGTGGGGCTATTATGACTAAGACTTCTACGAACATTCTTGTATATGTGTTTTTGGGGTACATATCTTCATCTACCTTGGTTAAATACTCCCTTGAGTGGAAGTTCTTGGTCATTATGTAGGATGTACTTCAGACATTTATCTAGAATGGTTGTACCAATTTACACTCCCCACCAACAATGTGAGAGACTTCTAGTTGTGGCAGATTTTTACCAGTATTTGGTGTTGTCAATCTTTAATTTTAGCCATTATGATGGGAGTATAGTGGTATCTCATTGTGCTTTTAATTTGTATTTCCTGTAGGTCAGTGATGTTGAGCACTTTTTTGGATGCTTCTTGTCCATACGTATATGATCTTTTGCAAAGTATCTATTCAAATCTTGTGTCCATTGTTTACTGGGTTGTTTGTATTTTTATTATTGAGTTGTAGTTCTTTCTATATCGTGGCTACCAGTCCTTCATCAGGTATGTTTTCCAAATATTGTTTCCCACGTCCATGATCACCTATTAATATTCTTTTTTTAAATTAGTTTTTTTTTGAGAAAGAGAGAATGGGGAGGGACAGAAGGAGAGACAGAGAGAGAGAGAGAGAGAGAATCTTAAGCAGGCTCTGCATTGAGCCCAGGTGGGGCTTCATCCCATGACCCTGGGAGTATAACCTGAGCTGAAATCAGAACCTGGATACTTGGGTCATCGGGGTGGCTCAGTCGGTTAAGTGTCCGACTTTTCCTTTTGGCTCAGCTCATGATTTCACAGTTTGTGGGATCCAGTCCCATGTCAGGCTCCGCACTGAGAATGCAGCCTGCCTAAGATTCTCTTTCTCCTTCTCTCTCTGTGCCCCTCCCCTGCTCCCTCTTTCTCAAAACAAATAAATAAACTTAAAAAAAGTTGGACACTCAACCGACTGAGCCACCTAGGCACCCCAATATTCTTAATGATGCCTTTTGATGACCGTTTTTTTTTATCTGATGGAATCTAAGTTATTATTCCTTTCTTCTATTGCTATTACTTTCTGGGTCTTGTCCAATAAAACTTCACTCACCCTAAGATAGTGAAGATATTCTCCTATGCTTTCTTCTACATAATTACAGTTTTAGCTTTTATATTTAGCACTAGGCTCTGTCTCATTTTTTTTGCATATGGTCTATATGGTGGGAAGTAAGGGTTGAAGTTCCTAAGTTCCTTTTGTTTGTTTGTTTGTTGTTTTGAGAGACAGAGAGAGAGAGAGAGAGAGAGAGAGAGAGAGAGCACACACACACAAGTGGGGGAGGGGCAGAGGGAGAAGGAGAGAGAGAATCTTAAACAGGCTCTATGCTCAGCACGGAGCCCAGCATGGGGCTTGATCTCACCACCGTAAGATCATGACCTGAGTCGAAATCCAAAGTCAGATGCTGAACTCACTGAGCCACCCGGGGGCCCTTTGAAGTTCCTTTTATCCAGTTATGTCAGCACTATTTGTTGAAAACATTTTCCTTTCTTCATTGAACTGCCTTGATGACTTTATTGAGAATGAAACGATAGTATATGTGTGAGGTTTTGTGCTCTCTAGTCTATTCCATTGATCTATTTGGATAATGACCATACTGTCTTGATTACTATAGATTTATGGTAAATCTTGAAATGAAATGGTATGAGTTCTTCACTTTTGGTCATTTTCCCTCAAGATTGCTTTGGCTATTCAAGGTCCTTTGAATTTCCATTTAATTTCAGAATCAACTCATACATTTAATGTTTTTTTTTTAAATTTATTTTTGAAAGAGACAGAGAGAGAGACAGAGAATGAGCGGGGGAGGAGCAGAGAGAGAGGGAGACACAGAATTCGAAGCAGGCTCCAGACTCCATGTTGTCAGCACAGAGCCCGACGCGGGGCTCGAACTCAAGAACCATGAGATTGTGACCTGAGCAGAAGTTGGACGCTCAACTGACTGAGCCACCCAGTAGCCCCTCAACTCATACATTTATACAAAAATAAACTGCCTACAATTTTGATTCATATTGTGTTGAATCTTTATATTAATTTGGGGGATAGTAAACATCTTAGCATCATTGATTTTCCACTTCATTTATTTAAGTTTTCTTTCATTGCTGTCAACATTTTTGAGTTTTTTAGTTCAGAGTTTTTGTCCATATTTTGTTACATTTATTTCTAATTGTATTATGTTTTCATATTATTGCAAATAGTATATGATTTAAAATTTTATTTTATGGCCGCAGTATTTTATTTACTACTATAGTAAAATATAATTGGTTTTTATATATTGATCTTAACGTGTGCAGGATTACTAAATTCCCTTATTAGTTCTAATGGAGATTTTGTTAGGTTCCTCAGGATTTTTCTGTATGAACTCTTACGTAATCTGTATATAAATGTAGTTTTTCATTTTCAGTATATATGCCCTGCAATTCTTTTTCTTACCCTATTGCACTGACTAGGATCTCCAATACAATGGTGAATAGAAATGCTGAGAGCAGACATGCTTGCCTTATTCTGATCTGAGGGAGAAAGTAGTCAATATTTCATTATTAAGTATGACAAATGTAGATTTTTTTAAAGTTTCCCTTTAGTAGAGGACATTATTTTTGTAGTTTGCTGCAAGCTTTTGAGTGGTATTAGACTTTTTCAGGTGCTTCTTGTGAGTCTATGGTTTTTCTCCTTTATTTTGTTAATGTGATGTACCTTTCAAATATTAAATCAATCTGGTATGCAGAGATGAATCTCACTTTTTTGCCATGATGTGTTGCCTTTTTAAAATATTGCTGAATTCTATTTGCTAGCATCTTGTTAATTATTTCAGTGTATAAAAGGGGATTGTAATATTGCACATTTTTCTTTTATTGTAATATCTGTGTCTGTGGGTTTTTTAGTGGTATCTTATCTTTTTGATTATTAAAATATACATAATGTAAATTTCACCATTTTAACCATTAAGAGAATTTTTTTAATGTTTATTTATCTTCAAGAGAGAGAGAGAGAGACAGAGCATGAGCGGGAGAGGGGCAGACAGAGAGGGAGACACAGAATCCGAAGCACGCTCCAGGCTCCAAGCTGTCAGCCCATAGACTGACGTGGGGCCCAAACCATGAGATCATGACCTGAGCCAAAGTTGGACACTTAACGGACTGAGCCACCCAGGTGCCCCACCATTTTAAAGTACAATTCAATGTCATCTAGTGCGTACACAATGTTGTGTGACCATCACAACTATCTAGTTCCAAAGTATTTTCGTTACCCCAAAAGAAAATTTCATATCCATCAAGCAGCCCTTCCTATCCCCTCAGCCCCCTGGCCCCTGGCAACCAGTAATCCATTTTAGGTCTCTGTGGGTTTGCCTGTTCTGGATATTTCATATACATTAATTAAACAATATGTGACCTTTTGTGCCTGGCTTTTCCTACTTGGCATAACATTTTTAAAGTTCAGCTATATTGTAGTGAGATGAAGAGCTTCCTTCTTCGTTATGGCTGAATGATACCCCGTTGTATGGATATACTATATTTTGTTTATCTATTCATTAGTTGATGGACATTTGGCTATTTCTACACTTTGGGGATCATGAACAGTGCTGCTAGAACATACAGGTACAAGCTTTTGTGACAAAGCCTGTTTTCAGTTTTCTTACTGTACACTTAGGAATGGGATTTCGGCATCATATGGTAGTTTTACGTTTAACTTATCGAGGAACTGCCAAACTTTCCAAAATGAGGGCCTTCCAAAGTGGCCCTCATTATCCTCTCGCTTGCAATGTGTGAAGGCTCCAGATATTCTACATCATCGCCATCTCTCGTTATTTTCCAGTTAAAAAAAAAAAAGTCATAGTCCAGCTAGTGGGTATGAAGTGCCATCTTACTGTGATTTTGACTTGCGTTTCCCTTAGACTAATGACACTGAGCTTAATTTCATGTGATTGTTGGCAATTTTCATACCTTCTTTGGAGAAATGTCCATCTGAGTCTTTGTCCACATTGTGATTGGATTGTTTACCTTTTGGTTGTTGCGTTGTAAGATAATAGGTATTGGATACCAGATCCTTAACAGATATATAATTTGTAAATATTGTCTCTTATTTTGTAAGTTGTCTTTTTCACTCTCTCGATAGTGTTCTTTGATGCATAAAAGTTTCTAATATTTGTAATGGATCCTTTAGAGTTTTCTATAGATTGAATCTTCTCATCTGTAAATAGATATAGTTTTACTTCTTCTTTCCAGTTTTGAACGCTTTATCTCTTTTTCTTGTCTAATTGCTCTGGCTAGAACTATTTCAGTGTTGAATAGAAGTGGTGAAAGCAGAATCCTTGCCTTATTCCTTAGGGGAAAAGCTTTCAGTCTTTCACCATTGATTATGATGTTAGCTGTGGGTTTTTCATGAATGCCCTTTACCATGTTGATGAAGTTCCCTTTTCATTTTAGCTTGTATCATGAGAGCGTGTTGGAGTGTGTCCAATACACTTTTCTGTATCATTCTATTAATGTGGTGCATTGTATCCATTAATTTTTGAAGGGTGAATCGTCCTTGCATTCCTGTTAAATTTTACACAGTCATGGTGTATAATCCTTTAAATATGCTCCTGGGTTTGATTTGCTAGTAGCTTATTAAGGATTTTTACGTCTATATTCATAAGGGATGTTAGTCTAGAGTTTCTTGGATTGTTTTGTCTAGCTTTGGTATCAGGGTAACACTGACTTCATAAAATGCATAAGGACTTCTGGAAGAATTTCAGAAGATTGGTATTAATTATTCTTTGTTTTGTATATTTTACCAGTGAATCTATCTGATACAGGCTATTCTTTGTCCAGAGGTTTTAATTCTTGATTCACTATGTTTACGTATATATAATCTTATAGCTTTATAAATCTTAAATCTTATAGTCTTATCTTTACATATAGACTTATAGTCTATTGAGATTTCTATTTCTTCTTGAGTCAGTTTACATATTTTGTATGTTTCTGAAGATTTTCCCATTTCATCTAGATTTGTTGGTGTGTAATTGTTCTTAGTATTTTCTTTTAATTCTTTTCATTTCTGTAAGTAATAATTTTCAGTAGTAATGTCCCAACTTTCATTTATAGTCTTAATTATTTATATTTTCTCTCTCTTTCTTTTTCTATTATTCTAGCTAAAAGTTTGTCAATTTTGTTGATCTTTTCAAAGAACCAGCTTCTGTTCTTACTGATTCTATTGTATTTTTATTTCATATTTTATTTTGCTGCTCTAATTTTTATTATTTTCTTTCCTCAGCTAGCTTTGGTTTTAGTTTCCCCTTTTCCCCCTATCTTAATGTGTCAGGTTAAGTTTTGATTTTGGATCTTTCTCCTTTTTAAATATGGGCATTGAAAACTATATATTTCCTTTGAGGCTGCTTTTGCCACATATGATAATTTTTTGTATGCTGTGTTTTCATTTTCTTGTGTCTCAAAATATTTTCTAATCTCCCTTGTGATTTACTTTTTGATCTATTCGTTATTTGAGTGTGCTGTTTCATTGTGAGATGTTTGTGGATTTTACACTTTTCCTTTGTTACTGACTTGTAGTTTCCTTCTTATTAATGGATGGAGCCTTTTACTAAAGTCTTTATTTGTCTCATGTAAAGAATTTTGACTTTAAGTCTATTTTGTCTGATACTAGTTTGGTCATCTCAGCTCTCTTTTGGTTATTATTTCCATAGGTAATCTTTTATCATCCTTTCATTTTCCCTTATTTGAGCCTTTGTACCTAAAGTCAGGGTCATGTACATGGCGTTTAGTTGGATCATGTTTTCTTAATTGATTGTGTCAATCTCTTCCTTCTAATGGAAGGATTTAATCCACTTACATTTACAGTGATTGCTGATAAGAAAGGACTTACTTCCACCCACTTGCTATTTGATTTCTGTGTATTTCTTTTTTCTTCCTCAATTCCTCCTTAATACCTTCCTTTGTGTTTGTTTATTTATTTTTCTGGTGTATTCCTTTGATTCTCTTCTCATTCCCTTTGCTGTAGCTTTTACAGCTTATTTTCTTAGTGGTTACCGTGGGGATTACAATGAACATCCTAAACTTATAACAATCTAACTTGAATAAATACCAACCCAGCTTCCATGGTGTATAAATCTCTGCTCTTATACAGCTCCATCACTTCCCTCCTGTATGCTGTTATTGTCAGAAATATATCTTTATGCATCATGTTTCTATTACCATCAATTAATAGTTGTTTCATATATTTATGTTTTAAGTCACATAGGAAAGAAAAAGAAAAAAAAAAGAAGAGGCGCAAGCCAAATATACAATAATATTGGCTTTTATATTTTCCTATGTAGTTACCGTTACTGGTGTTCCTCATTTTTTTTCAAATGGCTTCAGGTTACCGTCTAGTGTCCTTTCATTTCAAACCGAACAAATCACTTTCAGATTTCTTGTCGGGAAGGTTTACATATGACAAGCTCCATTAGCTTTTGTTTATCTGAGAATAACTTCATTTCTATTTTATTTTTGAAGGGTACCTTTGCCAGATTTCTTGGTTGACAGGTTTTTACTTTCTTTCAGCACTTCAAATATGTTGTCCCATTGCCTTCAGACCTTCATTGTTTCTGAAAGAAATCTGCTGTTAACCTCGTTGAGGATCTTTTGTATGCTATAGGTCACTTCTCTCTTACTGCTTTTGAATCTTTTAATCTTTTGGCAGTTTGATTATGTCTTGATAGATCGCTTGGAGTTTATCCTACTTGGGCTTTGTTAAGATTCTTGGATTTGTGGATTCAGGTAGGGTCATCAAATTTGGGACGTTTGGACCCATTACTTCTTCAAACGTTCCTTCTGCTCCTTTCTCTCTTCTTCTGAAACCCCTGTTATGTATATGTTGGTGTGCTTGGTGGGGTCCCACAGGCCTCTCAGTCCCCATCATTTTTCTTCATTCTTTTCTCTTTCTGCCCCTCAGACTGGATAATCTCGTTCAACCTCTCTTCAAGTTCACTGAATTTTTGTTTTTGTTTTTGCCCACCCAAACCTGTTATTGAACCCCTCTAGTGAACTTTTCCTTTCAGTTGTACTTTTCAACTTCAGAGTTTCTCTATGGTTCCTTTTTCAATCATTGTAATCTCTTTATTGATATATGTTAAAACATTATTCTCTTGATTTCCTTTAGCTCTTTGATTATATATAAGACAACTGATTTAAAGTCTTTGTCTAGTAGGCCTATGTCTGTTCTTCCTCAGGGAGAATTTCTACAAATTTCTCTTTTTCTGTGAATCAGCCAGACATTCTTGTTTCTTTGCATCTATATTTTGTTGTTTTTGAAATTGGACATTTTGAACATTAAAATGCATACCTCTGGGGGTGCCTGGGTGGCTCCGTTGGTTAAACACTGACTTCAGCTCAGGTCATGATCTCATGGCTCATGAGTTCCAGCCTCACATCGGACTCTGTGCTGACAGCTCAGAGCCTGGAGCATGCTTCGGATTCTGTGTCTCCCTCTCTCGCTGCTCCTTCCCCACTCCTGCTCTGTCTCTCAAAAATAAATAAACGTTAAAAAAATGCATACCTCTGGAAATCAGATCCTCCTGTTCTCTTAAGTTCATTGTTGCTGCTTGTGGTTGTAGTTGTTTGTTTAAAGACTTTTCTCAACAAAGATTATATTCCTTGTCCTCTGTGGTCGCTGGAATCTTTGTTCTGTTAGATTAGTAGTCAGGTAGTGATTTGACAGAGATTTCCTTAAATGCCTGGAATAAATACACACACACACACACACACACACACACACACACTACAAAAACCAAACCAAACCTCTCCCTGTCTTCACAGATGGATGCTGTGTTGGGGCATTTCTTCATTGCTTAGTCATGTCTTTTCCTCTCTGTCTGTCCATTTCTAACTCTGCTGTAGCCTTCACTTTAGGCTTCGATGGAGCCTAAATGTCAGCTAGAATTAAAAGCATAGAGTCTTAGCAGGTCTTTTCTAACATTTATCCAGTCCAGCCCTGGGCCTTATGTACAGACTTCTAAATGCCTCAGTATAAAGCTTTTATTCCCGCATGTATATCCTTCCTCAACTTCTTTGTTCCTAGGCTATTTGGTCTGTCACTTTCCCTGTCTGTTACCCTTTGCTCTAGGTGGCTGCATGCAATGTATTTGCCTTTAAATGTTTTTGATAGTGCCACCTGAGAAAATTTTGAGTTGGGCATAACAAAGGCAAGCTCCTGAACTGATCCCTCAGTGATTCACCGGATAGGTCAACACACATAACAATTCTCTGAAAACAAGGTCTGTATTTCCCTCTCTGGTACCAGAAAGCCACATCAGAGTGTGGGCGGAGGTCCTCATGGCCACTGCCATGTTAATTTAGTGAGTTGAGGGGAGTAGGTTGGTAAGTGAAACTGCCATAATGTCTCTTATCAAAATTTAGAAGTTGACTTCTTCATTAAGGATTCCCTTGCTTAAGTTTTGGATTTCAGAATTCCAAGAAAGTTGATTATGGAGATTTTGCCAGGTCAATTGTTGCTTTAGCAGAAGGTTGGAATTTTGGAATTCCCTACCCTACCGTTTTCAATTATGTCACTCCTTTTATGTCTGGTTTTGATATTATGATCATCTTGGCCTCAAAAAACATGTTGGGAAGTATTTATCTATATTCTGGAAGATTTTGTGTAATATTGGCATACCCCCCCCCCACCCCAGTTATCATTGATGTCATCTAGGCTTAGAGTTTTCTTTGTGGAAAGGTTTTGGTAATGAATTAATAGATAAAAAGCTATTTGCATTTTTTTTTCTATTTCATTTTGTGTCCATTTGGACACGTTTTATTTCTTCGTTATTCTTTTAATGTCGATGGGATTTGTGGTAATATTGCCTTTTCACTCCTGGTATTCATTATTTTTATTTTATTTCTTTTTTCCCCTTAATCATTCTTGCTAGGGTTTATCAATTATATTGTTAATCTTTTCAAAGTACCACGTTTTTGTTTTGCTTTTTCTTTTTCACTAACTTCCGTTCTCATTTCTATTATTTCCTACCTTCTACTTATTGTAGGCTTAATTTGCTCTTATCTACCTATCTTCTACATATGTGATGAACTCCACAAAATACTGTTATCATTTTTCTATTGAATAGTCAATTGTCCATTATGAAGCCAAAGAGAAGAATAATGTGATCTTTTATATTTACTCATATGTTTACCATTTCCAGTTTTACCTGAAAGTGTCTTTTTCACCCTCCTTTTTTCAAGGATCTTTGTGCTAGATACATAATTCTGGATTGATAAGTGTTTTTTCTTTCATCATCTTAAAGACATCATTCCTTTTTTTTCATCTCCGTACTTTCTGATATCAGCCATCAATTATAACATTATTCCCTTGCATACATTGTGTCTTTGTCTCTGATAACTTTTAGATCTTTTATTTTTTAAAAGCATTTTGACTATGAAATGCCTAGATGTGGTTTTCTTTATATTCGTCATGTTTATCTTGGTGTCTGCTGAGCAACATGGATCCCTCAGCTGGTGCTTTTCATCACATTTTGGAAATATTCCTTCAAATATCTTTTCCTGCCCCATTCTCTCTTTCTTAGCTCTCTGAGACTCGAGTAGCACACGTTGTAGATCACTCAATACTCTTCCAGAGTTGCTCAGGCTCTGTACATTTTTTGTCTTCTTTCCCCTATGTTCTTAGAACCGGGTAATTTCTACTGATCTGTGTCCAAGTTCACTGGCTTTCTTCTACTGCCTCTGATCCAATTTTAAGGCCATCTAGAAAATGTTTGATTTCAGTTTTGATAGTTTTCAGTTCCAGAATCTCCATTTGTTTCTTTGTGTGTGTGTGTGTGTGTGTGTGTGTGTGTGGTTTGTATTTGGAAGTGTCCATTTTTTTACTCCCCATGTTCATGTTTGCCCGTAAGTTCTTTAACATATTTATGAAAGCTGTTTTCAGTCCTCCACTACTAATTTCAACAGCTTGAGGTCTGTTGCCATCGTCTGCATTTCCCCTCGATTCTGAGATGCCTTTTCGTGGGTTCTGTTGTTGTTGTTTGTTTGTTTTCGCTTATGAATTTTTTTTTAATTGTATTCTAGATATTCTGGATTTTGCAGTCTTCTTTTAAGTGGTGTTGAGTTTTTTCTGGCAGGCAGTTTGATTACTGGCAAATTCTCTTGATTCTACTAGGCTGGATTGTGTTTTTTTTTTTTTTGTTAAAGTTGGTTTATTGAGGTCTTAGGACACGACCCCCACTCTAGATTGTGGTCCTTTCTTCTAATGCCTAAGCTTTCTTTTTTTCTCGGTTGAATGCCTGAGGTACTCAGTGTGGGTCTGTTCATTCTGGCTGGGCCAGAACTCCCTACATAGTATAACTTCTGTTATTCAGCAATCAACCTTCAGCAGCAGCCCTCAATTAGCCTTGCAGAATCCTGCTGTGCACATGAAGAGCACATCAATTGGCCAAAGGTCTTCAGGGGATCCCAACAGAATTTGCTGGGCCCCAGCTTTTTAGCAAGCCCTTCTACGATAGTACCCTTCCTTGAAAACATGGAGGAGTTCAGACTGGTAAAGTGCAAAAGGGAAGAACTTGGGAAAAGACTGCTACAACGTGTTCCTTACTACTTTCAGCTGTGTGATCAGGGCAACACGCTTAATATCTACTTGCCTCCATTCCATCATCTGCAAAATGGGCATAATAGCAGTTCCTAACCAATCGAGTTATATTGAGGATTACATGAGGTAATACATGTAAAGTGCTTAACACAATGCCTGGTATATGGTGGGTTTATATGAGAATTATCTGCTACTTTTCCTCCTACCTCCACAGAGCTGGCATGTGGCCCATGCCGAGGGTGGCAACACTTGGAAGATGGGGTTTCATGGTGAGAAAGGCTCATTCTGGGCCCTTTTCCCAGTGAGCAGGTTAGTCACATTCTAGAAGAATCCTGCTGCATAGATGCCTTCCTCCGAGGAACCGGCTAGGGGACTGCCTTTTAGAGAGAAATGCCACCATTTGCAAACACTCTACTCCCTGACACCACCTCTGTGAAGCCCTCTGTGATTTCTTCAACCCAGGAATGACTTGGGATGTGTGGTGGCTACCCAGCGTGGAGAGGTGACGAGTCTAGGTGCTTTGGGGTACTTGGCAGCTACCGCTGCCTCAAGGTCTCCCTCCTCATGAGAGGCGACACAAATAACTGACCTCTCACAGCAAAGCAAGAGCTGTCAACTCCCCATCCCTTCTCAAAGGGGGTAGAGTAGGAGCTGCTGTTTGAATCCCGTCTGGATCACCTTCTCTTCCGGCTGCCTCCACGCTTTGCATCATGTGGTCCGGACTTTGCTGGTGTGTCCCATCCCTCCAGTCCCTGAAACGCACCCACGGTTTCTCTTCGTTTCTTGCTGGACCACCTGAGAACATTGCCTTTCCCGAAGTCAAAAGCAGACAAATCCATGGCAACTTCACAAATGTTCTGCTAAGAGCGGCTCAAAGTTGGGCCGCTACTCCCTCGACCTCATTAATGAGGTGTCTGTGTCTGTATCTTGTCGATTCCACTCTGTGCTTATTCGACCGCTAGTTCCAAAGACGCTTAGTGGAGTTCTGTGGTGAAAGGAGCTTGGGAATTGTAGGTTAAACAGAGCAAAACAGGATTAGGTATTACAGGGATTATTTATTATAGGATGATTGTTCCTTTGCTCACTTGCACAGTGACTCTCCAAAATGCAGGAATCGGGGTTCCCTGGAGTGTCCGTATTTTCACCAAGCATCTTCTCATGGAATTAGTGTTCTGCTCAAGCCACCTGGAAAAATGCTGGATTAAAGCACAACAGTGACCAGAGCTGCCACTTACCTTTGGGGAAGCTGAACACTGATGGCTTCTGTGTGTGTGTGTGTGTGTGTTGCTGTTAAACCCTTTTATTTTCAATAAATGGTTCCCTGTTGGTTCCTAAAGTACTTTGAGGGCAAGGAGCAGTTGTCTTTCTTCTTATGCTTTTTATTCGGCAGCACTGGGGCCAGGCCTGAGCACATAGGAGCGGATACAGGCATCATTTGGCAGAGAAAAAAAGGGTATAAGCAGCCTCGTTTTCCCTTGTGCTTCAGACACTGTCAGCGTGCCAAGGTCTGGAGTGATTCCAGTCCAAAGGAAACAGAGGACTGGGAGGTCCTTGGAGGCCATTGCTCACGATACTTTCGGTTTGGAAAATGGGGAGACTGAGGTCCAGAGAGGGGACGCCCTTGTACAGAGCTGGGCAGAAGCCCATATAGGGGAGGGCTTCTCAAATGTTGCTACGCTTCATCATCATCTGGGGAAATTCAAAAAATCCTGGGGTCCAGGCGACATCCTGGGCCAACGAAACCAGAACCTTTGGAGTAGGACTCTGGCATCAGCGGTTTTTAACTCTCCCCAGTGAGCCACGCCTGGGTGGGCCAGTCGGTGAAGTGTCCACAGTGAAGTCTCACGGTTTGTGAGATCGAGCCCCGCGTCAGGCTCTGCGCTGACAGCGTGGAGCCTATTTGGGATTCTCTCTCTCTCTCCCCCTCTCTCTTCCTCTCTCAAAATGAATAAATAAACATTAAAAAAAATCTCCCCGGGGCGCCCGGGTGGCTCAGTCGGTTGAGCGGCCGACTTCGGCTCAGGTCATGATCTCACAGTCCGTGAGTTCGAGCCCCGCGTCGGGTTCTGTGCTGACAGCTCGGAGCCTGGAGCCTGTTTCAGATTCTGTGCCTCTTTCTCTCTCTGACCCTCCCCTGTTCATGCTCTGTCTCTGTCTCAAAAATAAACATTAAAAAAAAAAAAATCTCCCCAGTGAATCCAATGCAGGGCCGAACTTGAGACACAACCAGGAAACATAAGGGTTCACAGAGGTATCTCAGAAGGTGCTGGAGATGTGGGATAGGGCAGGGGGGGTCTTCAGACTGTCTTGTTTTGTTTTTCTCTTTCATTTACTGCTCCCCGATAAAATAGCACTTGAAGGAAAGCCCCCACAGCCCTTCTCCAAGTGAACCCTTCCAACTCCACGGATGGGGAAGGAGGTGAGCTGCTAATCGCGGCAAGCCCTTGACATAACCAGGATCCGTACCCCCATCCCCTGACGCCCAGCCCCAGATCGTCAGCAGCCCTGTGCCCTCAAATTCTTTTTAAATGATTCAACACCCTCCAAGTTGTCCTCCAAGCGTCCACATGTTTCCTCTTAATCCGGAGACACAGCCACACTCGCCTGCGGACCAACTCTTTTGTTTTGGGTTCTGCCGATTAATCAAGGGTGGCCGGTGGTCACGGGGTACAGGCCGCTGTGAGTTGGAGCGGGGCGGGGGGGGGGTAGCATCTGACATCAAATTAGCCTTCATTTTAAGTCTCGATGCAGCAATTATGACTTTTGAATAGCAGTGGTTGTTACTGAGGATGGTCGCCTAAGCAGTGCACATAATTATTATAATTACTGTGTACCTAATGACGCCTAATAAGAAGCAACATCACAGAGAGAGGCGCTGCGCAGCCTGGTGGTCTGGGCTCCGGAGGGGGGCGGCTGGGGTTCTGACGCCTGCGAGGGGCTGTGTCGCAGGGACGCCAGGCTGCCCGTCTCCTGGCGACCAGGTGCTGCAGAGTGTGCAGGAAGAGAAAACTCCCAGAAAAGAATGTGCTAGCATCAGCTCAGAGGCAACGAGTGTGGAAGTGGCTAATCTGGAGCCTTCCATCGTCAGCCCTTGGCTTCACGGTCTCAGGTTCATGCCAACGCCAGGCCCTACGGGGAGCTGGGTCCCGGAAGGCAGAAACGGGGAGCGCTTCCCGGACTGGCCGTGTGTATGTGTCTCGTGCGTGTGTTTAGAAGACAATAATCACTAATTTTTACAGAGGGCTTTGTGCCAAGCAATTTCTATTCATGATCTCGTGTAATTCCCGCAACAACACTGTGCAGGCAGAGAAACTGAGGCCCCGCGGTCACCCCAAAGTTAAGCATACCTCCTGAATATTAAGCACTTTGATATCTGCCCATTATTACACGTGGATTATCTCACCAGAGCCCCCCCGCCCACAACAATCTCATCAGGTTGGTATTATTATTATTATGGTTTTCCTATTTATTTCTATTCCGCAGATGAGAATTTGAGATGCGCTGGGGAGCCCGGGGAGGGTTTTGAGCACAGGCGGGGACTCGATTTTGGTTTTGTTTGGTTGCTCTGTGTGGAGAAAGGACTGCGAGGGCCCCAGAGGCAGCGGTGGCTTCCCACAAGGGGAGAACAGAGCAGTGGTGACAAGTAACCGGATTCTCCGTGGATTTTGAAAGCGGGGCCACTCTGTTCACAGTGTGGGGCGCGGGGATGCGTGAGAGACAAGGAGAGAAGCCTCAGCGATTCCCGGTTGGGTTCCGGAGATCTTGAGAGTGGGATCCCGGTGCAAGCGGTTTATTTGAGAGGTGCCCCCGGGAAGCACCCACGAGGGAGAGAAGGGAGCCGAGGAAGTGGAGGCGGCCGATAAAGGTGCAGCACAGAGAAGTGACTGCTGCTGCGGGCGTCTCGAATTTACTCCTGCTGGGGACTGCGGGGGGGTGGGGGGACGGGGTGCGGATAAGGTAGAGCACACATCCCAGCTCTGAAGGACGAGGGAGCCAGGCCCCCAGCTGTCACCACTGCGTAGGGCAGAGCGGTGGGGGACTGTAGTAGGTGGCTTCCAGGGCTAGAGGCCAAGGCCAAGGGAGAGGGGCTGCCTGGTCGGCCACACCAGCCTCTGGCCAGACCGCTGGGTAAATGACCCTGCCGTCTCCCGAGACACAGGGTCTTGAGCTTTGGGCCAATGCTGTGCCCTGCGCCCCAGGCTTTGTGTGAATCAGGGGTCAGCAAACTAGAGCCCGCGGGCCAAATTCTGCCTTCTGTGCACTTGGGTATTTAAAGCTTGATTGGACCCCGTCACGCTCCTTCATCTCCGTATTGTCAACAGCTGGTTTCCCGCTGCAAGGGCAGAGTCCCGCCGTGGGGACGCAGACCGTGCGGCCCTCAGAACCCAAAACCTTTACTCTCACGCCCTTTACAGGAAAAGCTTGCCGGCTTCAGATTTAGACGCAGAGAACAAAACCGCATTGAATTCCGAGACTCAGGGACTAAGGCGCTGGGAGGACCCGTGGTTGCGAGACCAGCTCGGGCTGCAGGGCCGTGGGGCCCGGTCAACGGCGCCCTGCCTCTAAGTAGACCGGGTGCCTCTGGAAGTTTGCAGGGTTTGACCTTTCCTCGCTTCCGACTGCCCTTGCTTTTGACCACCACATCAGACCAGGACGCAGCTCCCCAAAGACAGGCTCACGGCTCTCTGACCTCACACTTTCTGTCCTAATTTCCAGTTCCTGGGAGAGTTCTTCGGTCAGACCCTCTCCGTGTCCAATCAGTGGTGGCCAGGGTGGACCCTCGAGGTAAGTGAGCCGCAGAAGCTGGAAGGAGGGGCGTGGCCGGGGTTCCCTCAGGTTCTTCATGGGGCTGGGACCCCCTGAGGTTACCGAGTCCCCATCTGGTACTCACTGTGCTTGGCTCAGGGTAGGTACTTAGTGAGAACCATACTCCAGATAATCTGGGTTCTTCCCTCTGCTTCCCCATCTACCACCTGGGTGACCTTGGGCAGAGATCCCTAGATTTCTCTTAGCCTCGGTTGCCACCTCTGTGATGGGAGAACAGTCGACGATGCGACTGAAGTTGGCGGGGGAAGGCATCTCATCGGGGACACGAGTAGAGAAAGCAAGAATCCCCACGTACTAGATCTCCACGTGCTCCATGTAGAGGGAGATGCTTATATTCGTGTTGTCTTAATTATAACAATTAGTGCCAGGGACCCCCCACCCCCATCCCAGGACTGCTCTGGCCCCACCCTGTTTCCCCGGCTCCCTCGCTCTGCGGGGGGTGGGGGACCCTGTTACTGGTGTTTTGTCCCCGCCGGGGGAGAACAAGGCGAGCTCAGCTGGCCTTCGTCACAGGTCAATGGCTTCATGCAAATCCGCAGGGACTCACGGTCGCGCGGACGGGGGCGGGGTGCGTGAGGGCTCCACTTCAGGCGTGGACGCAGCTCCAGGTGCTGGAGGTTGCAAAGGGGGGGCACCACCCAGGCGTGATTGGCGCAGTCCTAGGAGTCAAAGCACCTGGAGCCGCAGGTGTCTCCCGAAAGCATGGCTTCTCCCCCTCTGCACCGTGGACATCGCGAGCCAGATAAGTCTTCACGGGTGGGGGTGTCCTACGCATTGTGGGGAGTGTAGCGTCCTCCCTGGCCTCTACCCACTAGATGACGGTAGAGCACCCCGTCCCCAACTCCCGTTGCGACAACCAGTAACGTCTCCGGGCAATACCAGATGCTTCCGGGGGCTGGGGGGGAGGATGGGGGGGGGCAAAATCACGGCCACTTGAGGACCACTGTCCTATCAGACAGCCAGGAAGCATACCCGGGCAAGGTTATGAAAAAAAAAAGAGGGCTTGGGCCTAACCAAAGAGCACCCCACTACTGGGCAGAGGCGGGGAGCCCCCCCAAAGTGGTAAGGGGCAGCCACTGTGAATGCCGGACCGTGGCTGCATGGGAGGTGATGCAGGCTCCCTCTGTGCCCAGGGCTTCCTGGAGGAGGTGGGCAGCGGGCTGGCCCAGGCTGGTTTGTGGGGGTGGGGTGGTGGTGGTGGTGATTGTACTGGGGGGCCCACTAGGTGGATGCGGACAGCTTGAGCAAGGGTCCTGGGGCACGTGTGAAGACAAGCCTGGGCAGACTGGGGCAGTAAACAGCTACCTCGTTCTGGAGTCCTGTCCCTGGGCCAGATGTTCCCTGAGCCCTTTACTCGGATGGTCTCACTGGACCCTCAAATAATCTCTATCAGGTGGATTTGATGACTGTTCTCATCTCCTAGGTGAGGAAACCAAGGCGCCAGATGCTGTGGGGTTTGCCAAGGCCACACGGCGCAGGAAGGCAGGTTCGGACTTCAAGCCCAGGCTGTCGATGACCTGGCCTCACTCAGCTCGGTTCTCTGCCCTCAGAGCTGCCACCACGCTGGGCAGGGGCGGGAGGTGAACACAGAAGGCTTCCCCTGACTCCCCAAAGGTGGAACCAGGGCTGTGCCACCAAGGGAATGAGGGGCACATGGGTAAATAAATGAATGAACAGAGTCAGGGTCTGGTCCACTCAGGCAGAAACCGCCTTCCCACCTGGCTCCTGGCTCCTATCCGCCACCCCCCACCTCCCCCTTAGCTTTGGGGGCGTCATGTGGCACGGCTCTTGCTTGGAGGTACTCTGGCTTGCCATGCTGGTAGTCTTTTCCTCCTTGGCCAGAACATGTTCGAGGGAAGGAGAGGAAAACCAGGAAGAACTTCCAAGAGTTATGAGACTGGGGGGCCCCGAACGAGCGGCTGGATGCCTGGGAGGCCTGGAGCCGGGGGTGTGGGGCCAGAGCTTTGCCACACCTTCTAATCACACCTGTCCCTCGCTGGGCCCAGGTCCCTCAGCCCCAGGACAGGCCCCACGGACACCTTTCCTCGGCTCAGAGGCTCAGGGACAGCCGTGCAGGGGGGCATGAGCTGCTCCTGTCTCCTTTCCAGTAAACCTAGTGTCTCCCTTTTTCTTTTTAAATTTATTTATTTACTTTTGAGAGAGACAGAGACGGTGTGAGCAGGAGAGAGGCAGAGAGAGAAAGAGACAGAGCAAGCAGGCTCCGTGCTGCAGGCACAGAGCCCGACTCGGGGCTCGAACTCATGAAACCGTGAGGTCATCACCTGAGCCGAAACCAAGAGTCGGACGCTTGAGATGCCCAGGGGGGCCCCTCTTTTCTCCTAATTTATCAGCACTGCCGTGTGCGCTCGGCCCCTCAGGTGCAAAGTGCCTTCGGCGTAAATGCACCGTGTTCTCCCTACCTCTTCTGGAGATTCCTGCCCGGTGCCTCATTTGGGTCTCCAGGGAACTTTCTCATTCAGGTTCCATTTGATTCAAATTCTGAGAGTGTGTCTGGCCAGGACCCTGGGCTGTAGTCCTGTTATGCTTAGAAGCCAGGAAGTTGGGGGGGGGGAGCACCCGGGAAGCCCCAGGGGTCTCATTCGGTGACAGCTGCCACCACTGGTCCCTGCCGTGTGCCACACTTCCTATTCCAAGCCACACGAGAGCTTTCAGCCAGAGTCTTTCCAGGCCGAGCCGTGCATCTGGCACCATCTTGGATCTGAGCTTCCATGGGCCCCGTCTGTCCTCGGTTTCCCCATCTGCAGAATGGAACTCACAATAGTTATTTCTCGGGGATGAAGAGATGCTTTCATGTGTTTCTGGGATTTTGGTCTATGGTCTGCATCTTTTTGACTTTTACTATGGCCGCTATCTGTACCGTAGTTATTTAGCATCGATTATTACGTATACAATCCTTTTTTATAAAACTTGTCTATTCTGTTTTAATAAAAAATTATTTATCTGGTTGTTTAAAGTCACCAACTTGTGAAAAGCCCTAGATGGATCTATTTCAAAAGGGTATCGGAGCGCCTGGGTGGCTCGTTTGGTGAAGCGTCCGACTCTTCAGCTCAGGTCGTGATCTCAGGGTCCGTGAGTTCCAGTCCTGCCTGAGGCTCTGTGCTGCCAGCGTGGAGCCTGCTTGGGATTCTCTCTCGCTCCCTCTCTCTCTGCCCCTCCCCTACTTGCTGTCTATTTCTCTAAATAAATAAAAAAAATCAACTTTAAAAAAAGTAAAAGGGGATTTTTATGTTATTCGCACAAGAGGAAAACTGATGATCACGTATCACGAAAGGAAAGGAGTAAGATCAAACCAAAAAGGCCATAGAATATTCCTACACATATCAGCTAAAATCCTTGCGACTCTAGAGCTCTGTGGTCAGTCATTGCGGTAAATTGCAAGGTGGCAACAATCCTTGACTCCTCCCCGTAAGACATGGGGTCTATTTCCTGCCTCTTAAATCTGCACTGGCCTTGTGATCCGCTTTGGCCAGGGGCGTGTGGCAAGTGTGGTGGCATGCCAGCGCCAAATGCAAGCTTAGAGGAGGACGTGTGCCAAGAAGCCTTGCATCTTCCATTGTCTTGGGTCTTGGTATGCCAGGCCTTCCACAGGGTCTCCATACATTCACAGGGTTGGAATCATGCCACCGCCCTGTGGACAAGACTGGGCCAGCCAAGGGGAGGGTGAGAGACCTCACAGAGCAGGGCCACGGTGTCCCAGTCAAGGTCATCTCAGAGCCACCGGCAACGTGCCACGTGACCCCAGACGCGTGAGTGAGCCCGGCCCAGGCAGAGCTGTCCGGCTGACCCGGTGATCCGTGAGGTATAACAAGCAGTGTTTTGAGCCTCCTCGGCGTTGGGGGCGGTGGTGGGGGGAGGGTGTTAGTCAGCGACAGCACACTTTCCTGTTCTGACCCATCTGTTGGGGAATCCACACCCATGCGATGCTCAGGCAACAGAAGTTCTATTAATTCTTGGGTTCAGTTTATCTTGTTTTCTCTCCTTTCTTTCTAAAAAAAATTTTTTTTAACATTTATTTGTTATTGAGACACAGAGCGTGAGCAGGGGAGGGGCAGAGAGAGGGGGAGACACAGAATCCGAAGCAGGTTCCGGGCTCTGAGCTGTCAGCACACAGCCCGACGCGGGGCTCGAACCCACGGACCGCGAGATCATGGCCTGAGCTGAAGTCGGTCGCTTACCCGACTGAGCCACCCAGGCGCCCCTGTCTTGTTTTCTCTTCTTGCCTTTTCACTCCTTTGTGTGTGTGTGTGTGTGTGTGTGTGCATACCCATGCATTTTTCAAAGATAACTCTGGGAAAGGGGCAGGGAGGAGATAGCAAGTTACAAATGCAGCAGAGACTTGGCCGGAGCGTCCCTTAAATTCTTGAGGACGGCCCAAGGGGCTCGAGGAAACAGAGAAGGTGCCGAACAACGGAGCCGCTAGCGGTAAAGGCGGCCAGGGCTCTGCCGTGCTCCTCTTTGCTCACATCCGGTTTTGTGTCCACGAGGATCCTCTGAGCTGGGCACTGTTCTCAGCCTTATTCTTCAGGGTGAAGACACCAAGCCTCAGAGAAGGTAAGTGACTCTCTCGGGGTCACACAGCGGGTCAGGGCGAGAGCCAGGACGTGGAAGCAGGTGAGGGATTCTTGCAATCTCCAATTCTCCAATCTCATGCTTGCCCTACCACGTGACCCTGCCAGCGACAGCAATGGGCAGGGGTGAAGTTGGGGTGGCTTGTGGGGTAGCGGCATGGGGTGACAGGGTGGGGTTGGCTCCCAGTGATAGTCAGGCGCTATTCCCTGGGCACAAATCGGTACCCAGACCAAGACTCAGATGCCCCTATCTCGGAAATTTACCCACTTTTCTTTCCTGCGGCAGCTCAGGCCCAAACCTCGGGGTTTTTTGTCCCGCGTCCCGCAACCAACCTGTCGGTGAATCTCTTGGCTGCACGTCTCATCACCTCCTCCATCTCTGTTCCTGTTGCTTCTGGGAGGCTGATGTTCCCTGCGTGGTGGCCCTGCTTCTGCCCTTGCCTCCCTGGGTGGGGGGCCCTCCCGGGGCTCTGAGGTTGGCCAAGGAAAAGCCCAGGTCCCTTGCTATGTCTTGCCAGTTTCCACATCGGGGGGACTCGGGCATTTCGGTCTTCTTTTTCTTTTTGGAATCACGCATAGATGGAAATGCTCTACCCACTGCGCTGAAATGAAATTCGTAGATGATACAGCCTCTCTATACACGTAATTTAAATCACTCCCTATCATATAATGTCCTAACTATACCCCAGAGGAGGGTGAAAAGGAAACTGATTCGTGATAGGTTCGGTTGGCTGAGTATGTAAGTACCCCAGCCCGACTCTTCCCACAAGACCCAGTGAGGGTCAGAGCTTGCACGCTGGCAGGTGGCCGCTGTGAATGTGAGGCTGCAGGTGTGGACAGGGCAGGGCTTTCAGGGGTGCAGCCCCCCAGACGTGACCGACTCCCGCTGAAACACCCAGCAGAAAAGAGCAGAACCTCCCCTTGATTTGTACACAAGCGGCAATCCTAGAAAATTCAGCATTTCATAAAATTGCGCAAAAAATAAAATAAAATAAGACCCCTCTGTGCTAAATATTGAAATAGGGTTAGGTTTTAGGCTCCAAACATTGTAACTAGGTTTTCACGTTGGTGTTTGGTAGTTGTGTGAGGGGCTGTCCGCACACTGCCAGGGGTCTGTCGTGCTGGGCCCTTACTCACTCAATGCCATTCGCAACCCCTCCCCCCCCAATCTTTGTGGTGAGCGAAAATGTTTCTGTGCAGTTGTAACCTCCTGTCTCCCCAGCTGGTTGCTCTGTGGTCCTAACTTCCTTCTCTGCCATATCTTTATTTCAGCCACACTGGCCTCCCTGGGAGAAGAATGGTCCAGGCAGAGGGAATGGCCAGTGCAAACGTCCTGGGGCAGGAGCGTGTCTGGCACGGTCCCCAAACAGTAAAGAGACCAGTGTGGCCGGAGCAGGATGAGTGAAAGGTAGAGAAGTAAGAGACGAAATCAGGGGCAGCGGAGACCAGAAAGTAGGACCCTTGTTTGAGGTCACTGAAAAGACCAACATTTTAAATCTCAGACAATGGTTTCTTTTGAAATGTCAGAAGATTTGGCAAAACCGGGCCTCCATTCCTGCATTTTGAATAGTAGCCATTGGTTAGGTTTATTCCCTGTGTGTGTGTGCGGGGTGGCGGGGGGGGGGGGGGACATTTGTTCCTTAGTTTGCCACAAGCCCCACCCATCCTTATTGCCTCGAACAGCCACCTGTGTTGCTCGCTTACATTGCCCATCTGCTTCTACAGGCATTTGAGCACATAAACCCCTGTGGAGAGAGGGTGCTGGGAAGACAGTGGCGGTGGGGATGGAGGGAGAAAGTAGTTTCCCCTCCCCCCTCCAGAGAAGACGACCCCAGGCTTCTCCAGGAAGGGCCCTCGGGGGCTGTGGGTGAGGTTCCCTCCCACCCCTGCTCCTCAAGCTCTACTCCCAGGCCACCCGCTGAGAAGGCATCTCAGCAGGGGAGGCCAAGGCAGGGGCACCCGGGGGGACGCCTCGAAGGAAGAGTGAAAATATTTTCCCCGGCAAAGCCAACACTGTTATTTGTTTTCGTTGCTTAAATTATACGTGTTATTTATTGTTTATGTGGTCTGTCATTATTGGTGAATGGGGAAGGCACCCGGCCTCACAATGCAACCAAAATTTTAGATATTGCTATGTAGTTATTAACAAATGGGCTTTTCATCTTTGGAAAATGCGCTGTATGCGAAGCCCTCAGGGGCTGGGTTTCTTGATATTGGGTAATTACAGCCCATGGGTGGGTGGGGGGGTGCTGGGTCTTGGGAAGCAGACAGGGTGGGACTTTTCAGGACCCCCGCATCTTGGCTCATCCAGCCGTTTGTGTATTTACTCAAAAATATGTATTGGGTTCCTGCTATGCAGAAGGAGCTGTTCCAGATGCCAAGAACAAAGCCACGAATGATCATATTAATACAAAGCCCGTCACGTATATGGTACCTACTATGGTCCCGTCACCGTTCTGAATGATGTGTTCTACGGATGTCAGCTAATTTAATCCTCCTAACAGTCTTATGAGGGAAAATTATCCCGATTTACAGATGTGGAAACTGAGGCACAGAGAGGAACAAGAGACGCGGGCTTCCTTTAGAAGAGAGAGACAATGTACAGGAAAACTTGGGCTATGAAAAACAGCAGAGGTGTGTGACGGAAGGGGCCTGAGAGGTGTCACCTGCAGACAGGACGGTCAGAGGAGGTGGTCGTTGGAAGGAGGCAACTTCTGAAGGAGCTCGGGAGGAGAAAAGCATGTGCCAAGGCCCTGGGGTGGGAATAAGCTTGGCATGAATGAAGAAGCAGAAAGAAGGGGGCTGGCAGAGGGAATGTGGCTTTGCTGCCACTCCCTCACCCTGGGCTTTCCAACGGGCCCCGTGATGGTCCTGGGTTGGGGGCCTCAGCTACCCTGGCAGGAGGCAGGAAGGCGGCTGGAGGCGGGGGTCTCCCAGGGTGCAGGGAGAACACGTGGGTATTTGAATCGACCCTCACATTGAGTGTCTGGCCAAGTTGGTGTTGGGACCTCAGGCTGTGTTTCTCAAAGGACAGTGGAGGGACCTCTCTCCCTGCACCCCAACATTTTCCATTTAGAAGTCTCCTGCTGCTCCTCTTATGGATGCAGATCCCTGGGTTCACCATGACCTCCAAAAGCCGAATGTCTGGATGTTGGAGCCCGGGAACCTGCACGTCTGACCTAGAGAATTCTGGAGCACACAGAGTTCGGGATCCGTGTAGCCCAGAATTCTTGATTGGAGACGGACTATCCAGGAAGGGTGGAGACGATGTTCTGCCACCGTCAGCTTGCGCTGGGGCTCCTGCTATCAGGGGCTGCTATTGGGGGAACCTTTCACATGCTGGGGAGACAGCGGAGGAAGAAGACGGGAGTGGAGGGGGCTCCTTAGCTCGTGGCCCAGGAGTCACAGGTAAGGGCCTTTTTAGGCTGGAGGCCGGAAGCTGGGGTGGGTTGCAGAGTGTTTCTCCCTGGAGGAAAGATGACTCTGGCAGAGAGGCCCCTTAGGCTAGAACCTGGATTGAGGGGCACCAAGTCCAGGAGGAAGGTTTTGGTTTCTCAGTGAAGAACTTAGTAGTGGCTGGAGCTGTCCAACAGCTGGAGACGCAGACTCCAGGGTCAGACAGACCGGGGTAGAGCCTTGGTTCTGTCGCCTCTCGGTGGTCAGGCCTTGGGCCACAGACTTAAACTCCTGAAGTCGAAAATGGGGCTTATTTATCTTTCATAAAATGGGGACACCCCTGAACATGAAATAAGTTAATATATGGACTGTGCTTAGAACACTGCACTCAGCAAGCACTCAATAAATGCTGTTGTGTTGGCTTTGTGGGCTGGCCAACCTCCTGCGATAACAGAGGTGGACCGTAATACTCCTGTGATTTGGGGGCATCTGGAAGACGCTTCTGCCCTGAAAAAATTTCCACCGGCCTGCTGTTGTCACGGGTCAAAATGGCAATGGCTTTCGCCTCCTGACCCTGGCTTCTCTCTGGGATGCCCCCCAGGGAGCTGGGGGAATAAACAGAGAGAGTCGGTATTTAGGCCCAGCCTGGCCACAGCAGCGGGGGGGGGGGGGGGGGCTGTCTCACCGTCAGGTTGCCATTGGTCAGGCAGTGTTCCCCCCCCCCCCCCATCACTTAGATGTCACCAAGTCACCTGGAACTCTTAGGCTTTTGAGACAGAATGGGGCATTTGGGTGGGGGGCGTGGCTTGTATTGGGCCTCGCAATGTCTCTCTGGAGGAATCCAAGCCTGGGGACTGCATTGGCTCCCCCAGGAGGCTCTTCCACACCTTCCCTCCAGGACCGAGTTCTGTTCGGGGGAGAATCTGTAAGAGGCTGAGAAGGCAGGGCAGGACCTGAGAGTGATCACAAAACTGAAGAAGGAGGAGGAGAAGGAGAGGATAACGAAGAAGACACTGTCACCACTGTTGCCGCCAAGCCTTGGGGTTAGTGCTGTACCCCTGCTTTACCTGTAAGGGAGCTGAGGCTTAAGGGCTGAAGCTCCATTTTCAAGGCGACCAGACCACCAGGATGTAGAGCCAGGATTCGAGTTTCGTTCTGGGTCCCCATGCCCTTAACCACTGGGCAATACCGCCGAGATGAGCCACCCCAGTGACCTGGGTCCATTGGGCAGGTAGGACTGGCTCGTTGATCGAGAAGGACGGGTATGGGGCTCACGCGTGGTGCCAACGGAGTGAGGCGGAGAGAGAGGCCACGGGGCGCGAAGGGAAAGCCTTCCTCAAGGGCGAGGCCCCCTCCCTCTTCAGGATCGGGCCGAACTACACCCTTGGCATGTCACAGTCCCTCGGTATGGCAAGACAAGGCAGTGGTAACCACCCGATTTCAACGGAAATCACTTGTTTTCCCCCCTTCCCGACGGGGCTCTCCCCTGAGACCCAGGTGTTAATGAAATCAAACAAAACGAAAACGGGTACATTATTGCGAAGCTCTGAACACCTCCGCAGGGCCACGCCTCACTAGTTTCCAATACCACCTCATTCGGGAGGCTGCCGGAGAAGCCGAAGCAATTTTGTCCCATGGGCGAGGCGGTGGAAGAGAGGGACAAAAGAGACAAGATATTGCAATCAGCAGGTCGCTGACCCAGGCTTTTGTATAATTATAGAATTTCATTGCGGGCCAACTGGACTGACGGCTGAGCTTGTTGGCAAATTAGTGGCGAGAAATAAAGCAATTTTTAGCATCCTCGAAAGAGTCGCCACTCCAAGGGGGTGTCAGGGGCCCTGGGTGGGGGAGGAAGGCATGGATGGGGAAGAGAGGCCCAGGTGGGAAGCCCCTAGGCGTTTGGACTCACAAGGCAGATACGTTTCAATTCGGGACCCGGGAGAACGAACGTGTTCCAGCGCTGCCCTAGCGGGGATGAGCCTGGCAAACTTTGGGGTTTGTCACGCTGCCCTCGTCCTAGCACGATTCTCCCAGAATCAGAGGGGAGGGGGTTCCCTTTTTCTAAATAGTGCCCAGGCCAGTGTGACTTCTATTCCTGCCGTAACCTCAGTTATTTCTTTCCTTATAAAATGGGCGGGGGGGGGGGGGGGGGGGCCCGGAACATTCACCGCGTAAGGTTTACAGCCTTAGATGGGTGTGTAACCTGCACATGACATTGAGATGTGGTATTGCTTGCTATTATGCTCTCCATGCTTTTATCATGAAGCTTGCTTTTCAATTTCGGTAAATGCGTTCGGTACTGATGACTGCTCCTCGTCCTTAACACCTATCGCCTTATTATTAGTAGTGTTTTTTTGCTACCTTTGCCCAGGTACCAAATGTACAGTTATTTTGTTGACATTCTCTGGATTGCCTTACTTTTAAATTTTGTACTTAAATACTCTTGTTAGTTTCATGCTAATTCAAAATATCCGCAAACTCATAGGTCTGATGGGCCGGAGATTTATTTTCCAAAAACAGGTAAAAGTAAGTATGATCATTCAAAAAAAACCTCCTCGTGTCTCTCAAATCCACATACCAGCGCTGGTCAAACTCTCTGTGTTGGGGACCAGTTTTCCTTCTTCTCTCCAGGTCACCTTGGGCGGATGTCTGGCCTATTTCACGAGCCTTCCACCCGGCTCCCACCCCATGCTACTGGACCCCCCCCAGATGGCGTGTATCTGTTCCTACACTTGGATATTGTGGCAATTCCAAAGTTGTTGGCAACTCCAGTAACGTTTTCTAAACATTTACCCTCAATGTCTATACTTGGTGTCAATCCGTGAGAAGCAGTTCATGGACCAGCCCCGTCCACGGGCCACGTCTGGAGCAGCCCAAGCGTGTGGACACTGCGGAGCACCATGACCTTGCAGAATGAGCATAAAAACAAGAATCGGCAGATTCTGTCACTGGGGACTTACGATCTCTTGGCTTTAGTTTACTGATCTGTAAAATGGGTCAGGGTGGTCCCTCACGCTCCTCCCAGCCCACTGACATTCCTTGTCCTCCATCAAAGGACTTCACGCATCCTGGCAAGCATCCCTGCTTCGGGCCCATGGTAGGGGAGCAAATGAAACCTTATGTGAAGCCCAGTGGATTAAAGAGACGCGCGTGAAAATTTAGGAGGTAACCGCACAGTTTCTCTGGCCGCTCAAGAGGCAGTGGGAAGCCCAGAGCTTTCTTTCAGCTCGCGGCAACCTAGGGGTGCCTCTGACAAACCCCGGGGCTCCTTGAAACCGCAGGGCAAGTGGAGAGATATTCGAAGGTCTTCCCCGGCTCCAGCACACAAAAGGAACAGGTGGGGGGTGTGGCGTGTGTAGAATTCCCATTCTACTCACTTATTTGGAAATACTGAGTTGTCGCTGAGTCTCGGAGGGTCTCCTGGGGTGGGATGGCAGAGGGCTCCTTCTTTTACCTGGGCGCCAGGTGAGAGGTCCGTGTGCTCTGACCCCAGCTCCTGCTGGGGTTGCGACTGAGGCAGACCTACCCGCACGGTCTCCCTTTTGGAGGTGCTTGGCATGGCGTGGTAAGAGCGTGCAAGGGTGAGGGAAGCTTGGTTTTGCTAAGTCTGGGTGGAGGTTTGGTGTTCCTGCAAAAGGGTCGAGTAGAAGGGGCTGAGAGCCTCAGCATGTGTATAGGACTTCAGTCTACAGACCCCCGTCCCATCAGGCATCTTCCTTGAGCCTCAAAATTCCACTCATCTTGCAGGGTTATAAAGCCCTCATCTTGAAGTGAACGTTCCTAACGTGCATCTGGCCTTGGGAGGAGGGAGAGACTGCACAGTTGGAGTAATCTGGGAGGACTCCCTGGAGGAGGTGAGACTTGCTCAGGGCCCCAGAGGAGAATCCGTTAGCCACAACTCTCAGCTGCAAATCTCAGAGAGCTCGTCTCAACCTGGTTAAAGCAAAGTAAAAAGAAAAAAAAATTGTAGGGGTGGGGGGCTCATATAACCAAGAAGTTCAGGGTAAAGCACAGGCGCCCAAGTTGTGGGTCCAAGCTGTTTCCATCTGCCCTCTACAGGGGACTGCAAAGGTGCCCCCCACCCCCCTGCACAGGGGAGTCGTTCATTATCTCTAGGAATTAGCCAGCCCAGGGAGGGCCATCTGCCCCCAGTCAGGGAGGGACAAATGCCAGAGCAGCAAGGACACAAGAAATGGTTACCACAGTGTTGTATTAGTTTCAGGCGAACGGTGTAGTGATTCAACACCTCCAGACATCACCCGGCGCTCATCACAAGGGCGCTCCTTAATCCCCACCCTCTATTTCCCTCGTCCTCCCGCCCTCCTCCCCTCCGGTAACCATCAGTGTAGAGTCTGTGTCTTGTTCTCTCTCTCTCTCTCTCTCTGCTCCTCCCCTGCTCTCGCTCTGTCTCTCTCTCAAAAATAAATGAAGATTAAAAAAATAACAAAAAATAAATAAAAAAAGAAAACACAACAGAACACCCGGGGAGAAGCTCTCTTCTGGTAGCTCAGGGCGGTGAGCTGTGACCAGTCAGGCCTGGAAGATGTGTCTGTCCCCCCCCCCCCACCCCGGGAGGCTTGGTGAGCCCCATCCAGAGCACAGGATCTGGCTGCTGGGATCCCGTCCCCAGAGGAAGGACTTCCAGCTGGAAAACCCATATCTGGTGGAGAGGAAAGTTCCGTCTTGGGTGCCTGGAGGGGCAGGGGCATCCCAGACGCCAGGATGGAGAAGCAGGGTCACTGCGTTACGGGCTTACGAAGCAGGGTTCCCCCACCGCCGCTCTCCGAGTCTGGTGTATCTCCCTTCCCTCGTCAGTAGGTGGTTTTGCTCGCCTGTCGGCTTTTGTAATTAAGACTCCTTTTCAGGTATGAAACTGTCCAGCCCTGTTTCTGTGCAATTTAACCTCACTGCCCAGGCCAAACTTCCTCCCTGACCGGGGCTAGAAACCCCGTTGTAGGGAAGGATGGAGGGGGGCAGCGTCCATCTGGAACTCTCTGCCCCTTGCGTGCTGCTTTGGGCGTCCCATCCGCTGGCCCGTGTGGGGCCCTGGAGTGGGAGGACAGATGTCCTACTCCATGGGCTGTTGTGAGGCAGTCACCAATGCCATCAAGGGGGAGGCACCTAGGGTGGGCCTTCATGGGGCAGCATGGCTTCCTCAGAAGGGATCGCAGCGCGAGGAAGCTTCTGGAGGTGGGCTGCCAGCTCTCTGACTGGCCTCCTCACCCGGTCTCCTCTCTCCTCACCGTGCGGTTGAGGCCCGCCCCAGCCTGCCGCCACCTTCAGACTTTCTCAGGGTAAGAAGCAGACCCGAGGGGCCCCTGGGCGCCTCAGTCAGTTAAGCATCCACTCTTGATTTCGACTCTGGTCATGATCTCATGGTTCGTGGGTTCGAGCCCCGTGTTGGGCTCTGTGCTCGACAGTGTGGAGCCTGGTTGAGCTTCTCTCTCTCCCTCCCTCTCAGCCCCTTCCCCCCTCATATACAAGTAAATAAACAGTAAAAAAAAGCGCAGACCTGAGCCTCTGGGCACATGCTGCAGCCTTGCTGGAACCTCCCTGAGGCTACGGGCCAGCACCTTCGACAGAGGGCTTTCTCTGATGCTGGTGGTGTGGCTCAGTGTGCCAGGGGAATCCACACCCCTGGGGGCAGACCTCAACCAAAGACAAAGAGGAGATCAATCTCCCAGCTTCCTTGTCCTCAGGTGGGAAAGGGGTGCACGTGAAGTGGTCCTCAATGCCACTGAGCTCGGTGCCCACGGCAGTCACCTGCTCACTGATGTAGCTTTGCTGGTTGCCCTCCCATCCCTCTCTCATTTCCCCACTCCCCTCCAGTGCTTCCCGGGATCACTTCTCAGACTGCTTCTGGGGGGACCCAGCCTGTCACATGTATGACTAAACTCCCAAGTACACACTCTCAGGCTGGATCTGACGATGGATCGTCTTATCCCACCCAGCAGGAGGCTAACAGGGGCTCCCAGACTCCGTGGCTCAGCCAGCAGTCAGCCAGGGGTGGCAGACTGGTCCCTACACCCAATCCCCTGAGCGAACTCCCCCTGGTTTGGGGGCTGGTGGGTGTTCCATGTCCCATCCCTTTCTTTCCCTCCTCAGGAGTCAAAGCTGTGATTTTCCTACACCTGCATAACCCTCTCGAATGGTTACTCTTCTCACGCAGGCTGGACCGGGTGATGGTATTGAATATGGGGACACTTGTCACCTATTGTATGATAGCTTCACTCTGGGAGAAAAGTCCCATTCGCTCTCTTGTTTCAAAAGTATAGTTGACAATTGATGGGCATACATCTTCCCCATGATCTGGGAATTCCACTCCTGGGGAGGCACCTAGCAGAAATGTGCTCATGGGTTCACCAAAAGGCACGTACGAGAATGTTCATGACAACACTATTTGTACCGGGCCCAAACCAGAAAGAAACAGTGTCCATGAGCAGTAAAAGAGATAATGACCTCGTGATACAATCGTATCATGGAGTATTACACCGCCCCCATGTAAATGAGTGAATTACAACCTCACTTAGCAACATGGATGAAATTCACATAGTGTTGAGACGAAGAAGTCAGGCATGGGGAGGACATCCCTCATGACGTCCACTGGTACCATGTCCAAAACCAGACCAGATTAATCCATGCTGCAGAACTCAGGTCTGCGCTTGTCTTCCAGAGGCTGGCAGTGACTGGAACACACCAGAAGGGGATCCTGGAGAGCTGGTCATGTTCTCCTCCTTGAGCTGGGTGCTGGTTGGCTGTGGGTGTTCACCCCATGACAATTAATCCATCTGTACACTCGGGATTTGCGCACCTCTATTATGTATGATAGGCCTCAATTTCTGTAGAAATCTATTGACATCATCCCAATAAAAACCTGCTGGGGACATGCTGGGCCTGATAAGAGAGGGAAAAGATTGCGTTCTGAAGGAGCTGCATGAATTAGCAAGCATTTACTGGCAGGAGTTAGGAGGGTACCCCTGCGATAGGATTTCTGGAGAGTTTGATCAAGGGGATCAGAGATGTAAGACAGAATAAGCAAGAATTCATTGACTTAGGGGCATTTTCTTGGGACATAGGATTTAATGTCCTGGCTGGGGCCCCAGGAGGTGGGGCAAACTCACTGCTAAGGAGGCTCTTACAAACCTTGGGAAAGGAATGGCCCGTATCGAGGTGAAGTAGAAATACTGAGTTGCTCTGGTAGATGGCAGAGAAAGGAAAAGGTTGAGGGAAATGAACATGTAGTATTGTACGAGGCCAGAAGAATACTCACCAGAGAATGATATTGCATGGCGGGGGGGGGGGGGGTCCCAGAGGATACATCATTGAATCAGGAATGCACTCCCAAGGACATCAGGAAGGAACTCCCAAGAAAGAGAAAGAAGGACATCACTCAGAAACTCCGTGACGGTTCTTCTCTGCAGACCCACATTACTGGCAGAAGTGGCTGCAGAACTAGGCTAACAGCCCCGGGAGTGGTGAATTTCTGAAGTATCAGAATCCAGGGTCTGCCAGGATCATAATGACTGGGAAGGTGAGAAGTAACAAAGCCATGGTGGCTTATCTCTGCAGGGAAGTGTGAAGATGAAAAACAGAGCATGATGTCCTTAGAGGTGAAATAGGCAGCCAATAAGGCTGCTGCTTCACATCGACAAGTAGAAGGAGGTATGTATAAAGGAACAGGTCTAGAAAACGTCTGCATCCTGCTTCCAGCCAAGATGGAGTAGCAAGTCTCAGATCTGCTCTTGTGCCCGAAATAGTCAACAATGGACAAGGATGTGAAACAATAATTTGCAAGGCGCTGGACATCAGGCAATGTAGAAGAGCAAGCCTTGAGAAATGGGAGTCAAATGAGGTGAGCGCTGTGGATGTCCCAGCTTACTGCCTTCAGAGAATTTCCAGCCCTTGGCCCAGGAAGGGGGAAGGTGGGCAGACCCCTATGTGGAGAAGAGAGAGTTGAGAGTCTGGGGAGACCAAGGCGGTTGGGGTTTACAGGGCCGAGTCCTTGAGAGGAGAGAGCTGCACAGAGGGAAAAACACCAGAGATCTGAAGTGGACCCCTCGAGGATTCAGCGTAGAAGTCATTAGCACTTGTGTATGATGAAAGTGCCCGAAGCAGGGGATGGAACCATCTGATGGGATTGTAGTGGGTAGACCTCCATACTCACACAGCTCTGGAGATAGTGCCTGCTCCCACTAGTCAGAATGGAAAACCTCAAGACTCATGGCACATTGGTAGAATGCATAGAAGGGTCTTGAGTTAGTAGTGTGGAGTAATCACCCCTGGGCAAGCATTGTTCTGGCTCTATCAAGTCTTTTTTTTTTTTTTTAATTTTTTTTTTTTAACGTTTATTTATTTTTGAGACAGGGAGAGACAGAGCCTGAACAGGGGAGGGTCAGAGAGAGGGAGACACAGAATCTGAAGCAGGCCCCAGGCTCTGAGCTGTCAACACAGAGCCCGACGTGGGGCTAGAACTCACGGACTGCGAGATCATGACCTGAGCTGAAGTCGGCCGCTTAACCGATGGAGCCACCCAGTCTTTTTTTTTTTTTTAAAGATAGCTTATTTATCTTGAGAGAGAGAGAGAGAGAGAGAGGGAGTGCTTTTGAGTAGGAGAGGGGTAGAGACAGTGGGAGAGAGAGAGAGAATCCCAAGCTCCACACTGTCAACACAGAGCCCCTTGTGGGGCTTGAACTGGTGAACAGTGGGACCATGACCTGAGCCAAAATCAAGAGTTGGACACTTAACTGACTGAGCCACCCAGGGGCCCCCACTTATCAAATCTTAAAAGCAAGACCCAAAAGGATTGGACTATTTCCAAGTAACTTAACTGTATCCCAAACAAAACTCAAAAATATTTTTTAGGAACACAAAAACATCCAGTATACAATAAAGTCAAATTCATAATGTTTGTTATCCAATCAAAGATGACCAGGCACGCCAAAAAAACAAAAAAACAAAAGGCATGAAAGAAATCCCCCAAATGAGGAGATTAATTAATCAAAAGAAATTTACCTCAAGTGACATGAAAGTTAAAATGAGCAGACAAGGACATTAACGTAGTTAATATAACAACATTCCATATATTGAAAAAGTTAAGTAGTGATATGGAAAATCTAAAAAAAGACCCAAACTAAACACCAAAGTGTGTGAGATAAAAGGCACATTTGATAAGGTAATGACAGATTATTTATTACAGAAGAAAAAATGAGAGGCACACCAATAGAAGTAATCTAAATTGGATCACAATGGGGAAAGACAACGACAACAAAAGGAACAGAATATCAGTAGGCTGTTGGACAACTTCACGTGGCCCAATACATGCAGTGTCCTCAGAAGAGGGAGAAGATAAAATTTTTTTGAAGAAATAATGGCTAAAACATTTTCCAAATTACAGTTTTAAAACCACAAATCTACCAATCTGTGAAACTCAGTAAGACTGAAGCACAGGAAACATGATGAAAAGCACACCAAGGCACATCGAAATCAAACTACTTGAATTCAGCTATAAAAAGAAAATCTCAAAAGCAACCCGTGTCAGGGGAGACATGTTATGTACAGAAGAAGATGAGATCATATTTATGTTGAAAACATTGCAAATGGGAAGACAGTAGAGCAACAATATTTTTAAAAGACCAAAAGCCAAAAAAAAAAAAAAAAGCTATTGATTTAGAATTCTATACCCTGCAAAATTATCCATCAAAGGGAGGAGACACGGCCTGAGTTGAGAATATATAAACATTCTTGGACAGAGGCCAATGGCCTGACTGATTGGTCAGGGTTCTGGAAGGAAAAGGCCACTAGGATTGGAAAGGAGGATGTTTGGGGTGGAGGCATATGGATGGACATACGTGAGTGGGCATGAACCCTGAGGGTTTTTATACTGAATATTAACTCCCAGCAGAAGCTACCACCATAGAGGAAGCACTGAATAACCAAGGAGACAAAATGGCTCAGCCAGTTGAGTTTAACCACACTTCGTCATTGGCCATCCCAGAACTGGCACTCTGGGCAATGCATAGAATGGCCAAAATGGTAGAGTTGAAGGTTCATATGAGCGAACACCACAGACTCTCACTTAGGGAGGCTGACAAAGTTAATGCTGCCACTGAATGTCTAACTTGCAGCACCATAGACGAACGCTGGGTCCCTTGATATGGAAATATTTCTCAAAGAGACCAAGAAGCCACTTGGTAGCAAGTTGACTACATTGGGCCCCTTCTATCCTGGAAGGACAGGTGGTTCATGTTATAAGAACCATATTCTCATGGTTCTTATGGAATACCTATTCCAGGGGTGCCTGGGTGGCTTGGTCTGTTAAGCATCTGACTCTTGGTTTTGGCGCGGGTCATGATCTCACAGTTTATGAGTTTGGGCCCCATGTCAGGCTCTGTGCTGACAGTGTGGAGCCTGCTTGAAATTCTTTCTCTTTCTCTTTCTGCATCTCCCCTTCTCTCTCTCTCTCTGTCTCAAAAATAAATGAATAAACATTAAAAAAAAGAATATCTATTCCAGTTATGAGTCTGCCTTTTCTGCCTGCAGAGCCTCAGCCAGCACAACTATCCAGGGGCTTAAGACAGATTGATCCACAGCCATGGAATCCCAGATAACACAGCATCTGCCCAGGGGACCTACTTCCTAGTGAAGGAGGGGTGAGATTGTGCCCATGACCATAGGACCCACTGGTTGTATCATATACCATATCATCCAGAAATAGCTGCCTTATAGATTGTTAGAATGGCCATCTAAATGCACGTCCGAGGACCAGATTGGGGGCGAGGGTCAGGTGCCATCTTTCAGAATGTAATATATACTGTGTAGAGATCTCTATCTGGCACTGGGTCCCTGGTAGGAGAAACACATGACCCAGGAACCACGGAGAGGAAGCAAGAGTAGACTCCATTTACCATGACTCCCAGTGACCCTCTGGGGGACTTCGTGCTTCCCATCCTCCCAACTCTGGGCTTTGCTGGGGTAATATTTCCTGTTTCCCAAAAGGATACACTCTCACGAGGGGACAATAAGAGTTCCACTGAATTATAAGCTACAGCTGCCAAAAGGATGCTTTGGACACCTTGTGTCCAGGAACCAGCAGATTAGCTGACCCATCACCAGGATGGTCAGGGCGTGCTATTGCTTAGTGGGGACCCAGGTGACCCACTGAACAGCCTGTGACTACTTCCTGCCCCATTGTAACTGCAAGCAGACACATTCAGCAAGCCCTGCGTGAGACATGTATGGTTCCCAAGGACCTAAGCTCCTTAGCAGTGACAGGTAGAGTGACACCCCCTAGCAAGGGGTTAAGACCTGCCGAGGATGGAAGGAATTTTGAAAGGAGAGGGTGGTCACCGCTGTCACCACTGAGACCTACTGCAGTCATGAGGGCTGTAATTCTTTCCACGACCTTCCCCCTTGTAAGTGTCCCCTCAGGAAGAGAGGCCCAGGGGACCTATGGTTGCTGCTTCACCCGCCGTCATGGAGAAATGGATCTGTGTGGCCAGTGGGAGAACTGTGGTGGCCTTGGAAGTGCCTCCATCAGCTATCTCTTCAAGGGGACTTCTAGCTGCCACACACACGGAGCCACCTTGGCATTCTTGTTGAACCCATGCCTCCCTGGGGTTACTCAGAGCCTGTGACTGGAGTCAGGGGTAAGGGATGGTGGTTTCCCAGGGCTGGACCATTCCCACCCCGTGTGCATCCTGCAGTTAACCTGAATGGGACTTTCTCAGAACTCCATAGCAGGCGGGGACGCGTCCGATGCATTGCCTCCTTCTCGCTCTGCTTTCCCAGAGTCAGACCCACAGCACAGTCTGAAGGTTCTCCCCTCCTCCTCCTGCTCCTTCCTCCTCTATGCTTCACGGGCACTTTGCCCAGTAAATCTCCCACACACCCGCTCCTGTGTAGACACCTGCTTCTCGGGAGACCTAACTGGCGTGCCTTCTCCTCCCGTCTCGCCTTACACACGTTCCTGTCTCTGTTCCTCCACCCCAACCTTCTCTTTTTGCCCTTTCACGGCTCTGATCTGACTTTGTGATTGTTTTATATTTGAAATTTTTTTTAACATTTATTCATGTTTGAGAGACAGAGACAGAGTGCGAGTGGGGGAGGGGCAGAGAGAGGGAGACACAGAATCCAAAGCAGGCTCCAGGCTCTGAGCTGTCAGCACAGAGCCCCACACGGGGCTCGAACCCACAAACGGCGAGATCGTGGCCTGAGCCGAAGTCGGACACTTAACCCACGGAGCTACCCAGGTGCCCCGATTGTTTTATATTTGATTTGACTGTTCATGGTCTGCCACTCCCTCTGGACCGGGAAATTCATGCAGGTTGGGTGCTGTGAAGGGTCCCAGTAGAGTTTGCTGCTGTGCCCTAGGGCCTGGCACATGACGGATATTCTAAGTGGTGGGGAAATTGGGCAAGCATATAACACATGAAAATGCTTTGAGAAACACCAAATAGTCCACTTCTCAGAAGTGCCTCCTTATGACCTGGTGTCATGTCCAGTGCTGGTCACTGGGGACTCTGTCCGTAGCTGTTGGGAGCACACGCCCGGTCCCAGCAAAGGCACGCAGACACTGAGGCATCCTGGCCACATCCCACTGGAAGCCAGGCACAAGTTCCTCAGTTGGGCACGATGAGCCACCACGTCACTGGGGTGCGCATTCTAGAAACATTACTCCTTGAAAAGCATCTCGCTGGGATAAATACTGAACAGGATGTTTATCTTCAAAACGTGAAATGTACGAAGTGCTGTAATTAAACCAGCAGGGGTGGGGACTGAGCGCTAGCTCCAAACGGTTCCTTTGAAGATGAAAGTCATTAGATTTCAATGAAAATCTAGGATACAACATCCCACCGACACAAGAATATTTAACCTACATCCTAGAGCGGGGCAAGCAGTTGATGGTATGATTGATAATAACTTGATTGCAGTAATTGTGAAGGGGAATTTGAAAATGGTGAAGATTAGCAGGAAGCCGGCAATGAGTCGATGGTGCCTTTGTTGAGCCAAATTTTCTTAGAATGCTGAAGTTTCTCCCATTCTTTCTTTCTTCCTATTTTTTTCTTTGCCAGGAAAATGCTGAAATTGCTCTGTGAGTAGGCAATCCAGGAGCCAGAGTCATAAACAAACCGTCCAGAGAAAACATAGCCGGGGCGTCCTTTTGGTAAACCTCTGTGATTGGGGATACCCAACCACCTGGTAAATAACTTTGCTACGCCAAGAACTGATTCTTCACCGCGGCAGCTGAGTCGGTCAGCACTGCCGACCCCCGCAGTGGATTGCACAGTGCGCACCACCAGCTTCCCCCTCGGGTGCTCCTCTGCCTGTCCAGCAGACTTTCTCAGCTGACCACAGGGCCGGCCAGAAGTGCCATAGAGTCCCCAACAGCCCTCTACCAATGACACAGGGGAGCCAGTGGGTAAATTCTCAGCTTCCTCCGCCGTCAGGTCTGAGGAGCACTCCCTGCAGTCTCTTGGGAGTCCCCAGGAGCGTGCACGTCTGCTCGTTAACATGCCGTGAAGTTCCTTCCTTGCCCCCTAAGATCATATGCAAAACAAATGACCTGCGCCAGAATCCGGGTCTTAGGGTCTGCTTCCGGGGGAACGCAAAGCAAGACAGCCACGGAGTGTTTTCAGGGGTGAAATGCAAAGTATTGACAACTAATTGTGTGTGTGTGCACGTGCGTGTGGCAGGGAAGGCAGGCGGGCAGCTGAGAATCACCCTCAAGCGTTCGGCTGGGCCACTGTCCAGTCAGAAGGGATGCCAACCGCAGGGGCAGGTCTTCCCCCCTCTTGCTGCATTGCTCCGTGTGTGTGTGTGTGTGTGTGCGCGTGTGTTAGTGACCCCTGACTCGCACCATTGGGGGGCCAGGAAGTACAGATACCACGAGAGGTTGGGCATCTGTGGAGGTACTCAGGGGCTCAGGGCAGTGATAATGAACAAAGCGGTACTGAATTATTCCCATATTTCATCTGACCGAGCTACCCCAGTGACTCCTCACTGTATATCAACTCGGACAATATTTGGAATTGGTAAAATTTCTGCCAATAGCTTTAGAGATCGGGGAGGTGATGTTGAGGGAGGGAAAGAGGCCAAATGCGAGAAAAGCATGCAGCCACACGGATCTCTATTTTCCCTTTTGATAGGCAGGGGCAGAGAGGAACCTTTCTTTCCGGTAAAAAAACCAAAACCCCTGCGTGCAAGCATGAAGGCCAATGGCGGCAGTGTTGGCGTGTCGGGAGCCAGTCAGATGGCAAGATGGAAACAGGTGCACTCCCTTGTGGGGTGCGGGCCCAGGGACACCGGCCCTTTGTTACGAGATGCGGAAAATGTGGATTCTTATGTGACACGCTCCAGTTCAAATCATTTATGGCCACCGTGTGGGCCAAATGAAATAAAGCCATTCGTGGGCTGGGCACAGCGAGGAGCCGGCCGGCTGGTGACCCCGGTCCTAAGGAGTGGGCTTTAATTCCAAGTGGCCTCTAACTGGCCGGCTGCTCGGCTTGGGTGGCGGGGCCGACTTTGACTTCGTCCCTCCCGCCGCTGAACTTCTTCCTACGTTCTCTTCATCTGACCCCTCATACTTTTCCGATGTGGCCACGTGGCTTGCAAAGGGCTGGGGGCTGCTTTTCCTGGGTTATCTGTTCGTGTCCCTGCTGACCTCGGCTCGCTACATCCAAAGGGCCTCACGTCCAGGAGGCCTGAGGACAGACTTCCTGAAAACAATCATGTGGAGGGTGGAAGGAATGAGGAGGGGGCTCAGGCCATGGCTGAGGGAGCCTTGGGGTTTCACTTGGAGGACACTCTGTGTGCACGCACGTGTGTATGTGCGTGTGTGTGCCTGTGTATGTGTGCGTGCCGGTGTATGCAAGCATGCGTGTGCATGCCTGTGTGTGTATGTGCGTGTGTGTGCCTGTGTGTGTATGTGCGTGTGTGTGCCTGTGTGTGTATGTGCATGTGTGTGCCTGTGTGTGTGCATGCGTGCTTGTGTGTGCATGCCTGTGTGTGCATGCGTGTGTGCGTGTGCCTGTGTTCGCCTGTGTGTGTGTGTGCCTGTGTGTGTGTGCGCGCGTGTGTGTGCCTGTGTGTGCATGTGCATGTGTGTGCCTGTGTGTGTGTGCGTGCCTGTGTGTATATGCACGCATGTGTGTGCCCGTGTGTGTATGTGCATGTGTGTGCCTGTGTGTGTGCGTGCATGCCTGTGTGTGCGTGCCTGTGTGTGCATGCGTGTGTGCGTGTGCCTGTGTTCGCCCGTGTGTGTGTGCATGTGTGCATGACTGTGTGTGTATATGCACGTGTGCACATGGAAGGGGAAGGCAGGCAGCTGAGAGTTACAACCCTCAAATGTCCAAAAGGAGAAGAGGGTACCTTCTTTCCAGAACCCAAAACTAAGACTAAGGGTATGGAACATGCCGCTTTGTTCTAAATATTTTTTCCTTCTGAGCTAGCCTGGACTCTCACAGTTACAAGTGACAGATGCTCAGCTCAAGTTGACCTAAGCAGTAAAGGGAGTTTATTGGTTTAGGTACTTACAGGGGAACGTGGACTTCAGGAATGGCTGGATATAAGTGCTCAATGGTATTAATGTTCTCTCTGTCTCCCTCGGTCCCTTCATCGCCCCGCTCTATTTTCCTCTTTTCCATCTTCAGTTTGGGGCGCTTTCTCCTCTTGAGGTGATCACATGGATTTTGGTAGCCCTGGACGCTTTTCCTCTCAACCTTCCTCTCTTTCCTAATGGTTCCAGAGGTCTCAGAAGTGAATCTACCCATAAACCAATATCCCTGGGGTGCTTGGGGCAGGTGCCCACCCCTGGAACTAGTGGCAGTGAGCTAAGCCCCACCAAACTAGTCGGGGTGAGAATAACCAAGACGCCTTTACCAGAAGAAGGGGGGCACGGCCGACAGATTGGCAGAAACCACAGGAATCCCCTACAACTATCAGGCCAGTGACGTGACATTACAGAAAACTTGGAAAAGGAAACACAAACATATTCACCTCTCACCTTACTATTGGGCTTCAATGTGGGATAATATATTTAAACTTTTTAAATGTTTATTTGTTTTTGAGAGACAGAGACAGAGAGCCAGCAGGGGAGGGCCAGAGAGAGAGGGAGACACAGAATCTGAAACAGGCTCCAGGCTCTGAGCTGTCAGCACAGAGCCTGATGCGGGGCTCGAACTCACGGACCGCGAGATCATGACCTGAGCCCAGGTCAGGCGCTTAAAAAACTGAGCCACCCAGGCGCCCCAACGATGGATAATGTTTTAAATTAAATTCCGCCCACACTTTCTCCCTTTGTAGTGCGTTTTCAACTTACATATAAGCACAGTGACATACATAATTAACTTGATTGTGGCAATCGCTTCACAACATATACACGTATCACAACACCATACTGTACACCTTAAATACACACAATTTTCTTTGTCAATTGTACCTCTGTGAAGGTGGAGGTGGTGGTGGAAAAAACCCACAGTGACGTACGTTTGATGTCTTACTCTTTAAAATTTTTCTAAATTTATTTATTTTTTAAATTCCAATATAGTTAACATACAGTGTTCCCTTAGTTTTGGATGTAAAATACAATGATTGAACAATTCTATACATTACTCAGTGCCCATGGCGGTAAGTGTGCTCTTAATCCCCCCTCACCTGTCTCCCCCTCCCCCCAGCCCCTCTGGCAACCATCATTTTGTTCTCTCTACTTCAGAGCCTGCTTCTTTGTTTGTCTCTTTTTTCCTTTGATCATTTGTTCTGTTTCTTAAATTCCAGATATGAGTGAAATCACATGGTGTTTGTCTTTCTCTGACTGACATCTTGCCTTTTTTTTTAATCAAAACTTTTTTAAATGTTTATTTATTTTTGAGAGAGAGAGAGAGAAAGAGAGAGAACCAGGGAGGGGCAGAGGGACAGGGAGACACAGAATCCAAGGCAGGCTCCAGGCTCCGAGCTGTCAGCACAGAGCCCGACGCGGGGCTCGAACTCACCAACTGTGAGCTCATGACCTGAGCTGAAACCAAGAGTCAGATGCTTCACTGACTGAGCCACCCGGGCGCCCCACTTAATACTATTCTTAAAACTGGCTTTTTATTTTGTAAGTTTCCTTTTTTACATAAACTACTTTAAAAAAGAAGTTTCCTACAATTACTTTGTAAAAGAAATCTGCGTCCCTCGCATTAACTCTAAGTAACTGTAGAAGAGATTACATACGTAACTATAAATGTAAAAGATGTTAGACTACACATTCAGAATTTAAAAATAAGGCTTTAGGGGCGCCTGGGTGTCTCAGTCGGTTAAGCGTCTGACTTTGGCTCAGAAGTTTGTGGGTTCCAGCCCTGTGTGCTGACAGCTCGGAGCCTGGAGCCTGCGTCGGACTCTGGGTCTCCCTCTCTCTCTGCCCCTCCCCCACTCATGCTCTCTCTGTCTCTCAAAAGGGAACAAACATTAAAAAAATTTTTTTTAATATTAAAAAGAAATAAGACTTGGGCATCAAAACTGCCTCGTTGGAAAGGAAGGAGGCACTCTCCATTTTCTCGACACATCAAAGCCATAAACTTTCTCTTATGCGTGGTTGCATCTAACGCCCCTTGAGGTCGGCAGGGTGGAGGAGGCTGCTGGGACCTCAGGAAGTGGGGGTGAGGTCCTGTGAAACTCGTGGGCTTTGAAATCATACATTAGCAAACTGTCCAAGAGCCTGTTTGAGAGGGCCCCGGGAGCACAGGAGAGGGCTCGTCCTTTCGTGAGGCTGGAACTTTCTTTCCGCGCATACCGACCGTGTGGTGCGGGGTTAGGGCCAAGGGTCTGATTTCTTGGCCCTGACCCTACCCAGCTGCCCCCCATCGTATGGTAGAGCTGTACCGTGTTCGGTCTAGAGTGTTAAGGCCCTGGCGGTTCTGGTCAGCCGCCGCGCTAGACTGGCCGCTCTGCCTGGGCACCGGCTCTGTGCCACACTGGTGTGAACTTGGAGACGTCACACGGCCTCCCTCATCACGTTGCCCTCTCTGGCACCTGGAAGTCAGGGGAGAGCCCCCCTCACAAGTCAGGTGTGCAGATGCAGGGCTATCCGGACTTTCACAGGAGCCGGGCCGCCCGGCGCGCCCTCTCCTCCCCACGCTCCCCCCCCCCCCACACCTGCTGTTTCATTTTTGGTGGATTATCGGAAGAACCCAGTCTCGAAGTTAATTCCTTAATGAATTGTAAATAACCAAGCCAGTATGGAAAATGCTAACGATCCCCCTTTGAAATTCTAGGCATGTCTGGTTCCAGTTTACAGGCAATTCTCTGAAGAGGTTAGGGGTTGTGGCCGTCACTGGCTTCTGGGAGGTGCTCTGCTCTGCACCGGCCAGCTGCGGGCCCGCAGCCGGGGCTCGGAGAGCTCTGCTCAGGGCCTGGCAGGGGTCGGGTGTGCGTGTCCAGGTGGCAGAACCGCCAGGCTGGTCTGGTCCGGCAGATGGACCAGCCCACCCTGCCTCTCCCGCACTCCGCACTCCCCTCGGTCTCCACCCACAATTTTGTCTGGGATGGCTTTGGTTTCGAGCCTGCCATTAATCGGTCTGAATGTGGGCAGGTCGTTTTCTTGCTGCAAGCCTCAGTTTCCCTATCTGTGAAACGCATTCGAGCAGGGTTGTAATCGCAGCAGCAGAAGAGCTGGGCAGGTGACCCAAAGTGCTTAGAGCAAAGACTGGGCAGCGGCCCTTCTGAATTAAAAAAAAAAAAAAAATTTTTTTTTAAATGTTTATTTATTTTCGAGAGAGAGACAGAGCGTGAGTGAGGGAGAGGCAGAGAGCGAAGGAGACACAAGAATCCGAAGCAGGCTCCGGTCTCTGAGCTGTCAGCCCAGCCCCCTCGCCCTGCGGAATCTTTTAAAGAGAGATTGCGATTTTTTTTTTTTTTTAATGCGAAATCTCCCCACTTAAAAATATTGACAACCGGTTTTTAAAGATTTCAACGCTGCGTGGCTGTGGACCGGATGCTGCCCACAGCCCTCCAGTTTGAGACCCTGGCCCTGCAGCCCTGCCCGTTAGAGGTCTCAGGACTCCTTCCAGAGCCAGGGGCCTCACTTAGGTCATTGCTCTTCCGTCATTAAGGTTGATCGCAGGTGGGTGGTTTCTCCTCCCGTCTTCCTGAAGTCGGGTGTGGTCATGTGACTTCCTTTGGCCAATGAAATGGGGGCGCATAGAACACATGGGCGGAAGCCGGGAGAGCCCGCACAAGCTTCACCAGGCTTATTTTGTTTCGTCTGCCACGGTGACTGGCATCGTTTCGGATGCCAGCTGCCCCACCTGCCGGGCTCCTGGAGGGCACCAGTGCAGAACAGAGCTCTCTGCTGCCTTGCAATGGGGGGGTGCACAGTGAGTGAGCATTCACGTGTGCTTGTTACAGAAGCATAACTTAGCTGACCCTGACCGTTACTAGTACCCGTTTACCCACAGTTATGGGGTTATGGGTCAGCCTTCCGGAGCCCAGAGAGACGGCTGAGTCGCAGGAGCAGATGTTCCCTGCTGTGTCTGCAGTGTAAAGCACAGCATCGGGCACATAGTAGGCGCTCAGTAAATACTCGTTAAATGAGTGAATGTGTTGGCACATAGGAGGGTTTTAACCACCAGGGTGGGTGGCCCTGAGGCCCGAGAGAGGCTGCAATTAATTGTCGCGTGTGGTGGCGGTTGGCTGGGTCCCTGAACAGTCTTCCCTTGGTTACAAATGACGCCCAAAGTTCTAGGGGAGAATCAGGCCCTGATTGCAGATCTGACGTTCTCAAACCCGATGCTCTGGGAAAACCAGAAAGTTCCTGAATGTGGCTCGGGGGCAGCTCTGGGCTTTGCAAGCCATGAGGCTTTGGGTAAGACCCCTCTGGTCTCTGCTTCCTTATCCCAAGTGAAACTCACTCTGGTGCTGCCTTCACCCCGTTTCTTCTGTACGTGTGTGTCACCGGAGTGGGGATTTACTTAATGCCTTCTGCTTTCTTGACCTTCATGCTTTATCTTCATCCGAAGCATTATTTCTAGTCCATATTGAAATAACTCACTTTCACATCATTCTGGAACCCTCTGTCTCCCTTTATGCCACGCTCAATCTCAGCGTTCTGCCAACACCACTTCAGAGACACGTCCCGTCCCTGCTCTCCTCCAGCCCCTCGGTCCCTGCCGCGTCAGGTCCCCAACTGCAGCCACCCTGGCCTTCTTTCTGCAACACAAGCTGGCCAAGCCTGGTCCTGCTGTCCTGTCTTTGCACGAGTGTTCTCTCCAGCCATGCATGACAGCCGTTCCCAGATCTTCTCAGGGCGGGATCCTTAGTATTTTGGCCTCACAGTAAATGTCGTCTGGTCTCTATCTCATTGCCCTGTTTTATTTTCCTATTGCCTTTATTACTGCCTGCTATTTTCCTGTCCAGTTACAGGTCAATTATCTCTTTCCACGAGATCGGGGTTTCTCACTATCGGCTATATTGACATTTGGGGCCAGATAATTCTGTGCTGTGGGAGACCGTCCTGTGCAGCAGACAACGTTTAGCAGCCTCCCTGGCCTCCACCCACGAGATGCCAGTCGTGACAACCAAAAATATTCCAGGCAAGGGGGTGGGCAACATCGCCCCCGTTTGTTGAGAATCACCGCTCGCGAACGTGAGCATCGTAAGGACGAGGCAGTTCCCTTCTATGCTCATCTCTGTGCGCCCAGCAACCTGCACGTGGCTCAGCAAGGAACAGTGGGGGCCGAACGCACAGGAGAGAGGATCACTAAAATCGGGATTTTGTGTCGCTCTCGAAGTCTTCTCTACGCCCTCCGAGTCCCGCAGGCTGCGTTTTGGGAAGCGCGGACGGAGCGGTGTCTGAGGCCATCCCTGGCTTCAACAAGAGCTGCCCCCTTCTCTGCCCCGGGGCAGGGGTGCCCGTCGGGGCCGGCGAGCCCGGGAGGGGAGGCTCTCCTGCATCCCGGCCGGCTGTCAGCTTCTTAATGCAAAACTGAAGGAAAAGTTTGTAGCCACGACACGGCGCAATCCGAAGAAGATAAATCACAGTTACTTGCGGCCGGCTGACAGCAGTTTAAGCCGCCGCAATCATCGGGCTCCAAGGGAGAAGCTTCTTTTATCTTACTAAATGCAAAAAGTAGAGCTGAAATTGGCAATATCGCGGGCCCTCTCCACGGCCGGGCTTTTTACATAAATATCAGCAAGCAGTAAGTAAATTCTGTTGACGAAATGTAATAAAACAAAGACTGTTTCAAATATGACCATTCCCCGATGCATTCCGAGGCCTCGTCCCACTCACTTATTACTGGCTGCTGAGATTATAAGGTTTGCTTTTATCTGTCAGAAATCAATATTTCAAACATCGGATAAAAGAGGAAATTGAACTGGGAATAGGCTGAAGTGCTGTAAAAACTACAAAGCACAATTATCAAAAAGCACTTAAAGTGCTTAATAGGACAGACATATAAAAATGCTCAAATTAATGTCAGGGAGCCATAATGAGAACTTTTCCTATGCTTTTTCATCCCCGTGCAGTGTAATTTGAAGGCTGGCCAGTCCATCAATACGATTTTCAATTTCTACGATGCCCTGAGGACCCTGAGCTGGGCGTTTGGTAGAAATGAACCATTACATATGATTGGTTAATATTTCAGTTTATTGAAGATGCATTATTTTGTATGGAGTGTTTAAGTTGCCCAGGCTTTTAACCATTACAAACAGTTATGACAAAAATAGATCTTGGGATAAACAGCCTTCACAGTCATGCTTTTAATAAGCGCGGCTATAACTAGGAAATTGGATTTCTGGGAGCTGGGGGCTCGGAGGGCAAAGTCGTGGGGACACATGGCATGAGGTGGGTGGGGGCCTGGAGTCTTCTCTGCACCCATAATACGTATGGGTAAGTTGCCGGGTGTGTCCTTTCTTATCCATATATCGTGTGGTTATTTTATGGTTTTCCTCCTGAAAGAGCAGAACATTCCTCCCGTCTTGCGCCGATAAACCTAGTTGCCTTTTGCTAGAGACGAACCGCCTTATCTGGCATCATGCTAGGCCAGGGATCAGGAAACTTTGCCGGAAAGAGCCAGATAGTCACTATTTTAGGCTTTGCAAGTCAAGAGGCAACGTCAAGGGTGCTATGTAGGCACTTGCGCGAGAATCATTAAAAATGTAAAAGCCATTCGTAGCCCACGGGCTGGACAGAACCAGGTGGTGACCCGTGTTTGTTTGCGGATCCCTTTTCTAGGAGGAAGCGTGTGTTCACATAACTTTTATGAACGGCGTGCGACATTGTCAGGGCAGAAGCATAGGATAAAATGCACAGCCTCTTGGTCTGGCCTGTGAGGCCCCGTGACCTGTGACCTGTGACCTGCCCTGCCAGCCTCCCTCCCTTTGCTCCCACGCTCCCCTCCCCACGCCACCCTGCTCCAGACACATAGCTTTCTGTCTGCTGTTTCCCTTCTCCCAACTTTGACTGGCTCTTCCTTCTGCCTCTAATATTCTCTCCCCTACCTGCTCAGGGGTGCTGGGCTGCTTTGCAAACTTCAGATCTTGGTCCAGATGCCCCCAGAGAGGCCTTTTCTGGCCACCTGGGCCCTCCCTCCAGCACACTCCAGCATGAATTCCTATTTGGGTTTTTTTTGTTTGTTTGTGTATTGGTTTGTTTCTTGTCTCCTGCCTTTCCCCTCTGAGGGCAGGGTCTGCGTCTGACCTGTTGGCCTTTGTACCCTTAATACCAAGAACAAAGCAATTCTGAATAATTTTCAATTTCTGTCTCAGTGGTTTCGGATATAGTTTGACCAGGCTCAATAAATATGTGCTGAATGAATGAATGAATGAATGAATGAATGAAATAATGAACAATCATTCATTAGCTCTCCTGGGTAGTTGGCCCCAGTATGCTAGCAAGAAACACTTCAGTCTTGAGACATTTTAGTTCCTGGACCCAGCGTCTCTCAAAAGAAGGATGATGTCCTCGTTTTTGCTCACGGTGTTCCTTGGGTCTCTGTTCACTTTCCCCTCATCTCCCACCTCAGCTATGAATATCCAAATCCTCCTTACCTCTTTTGTCTGGCCATGAGATGACCACTCCTTCAGGAAGCCCTCCTTGACCCTTTTGGGGGGCCCTTCATGTGTCAGTGCCTCCCAGGCATGCCCACCAGATACCTATGGGGCCTGGTTAATCCCAGTTGCTGAGTAGCCAGTGGTGATAACGCCAACTTCCAGAATTGGAACCTGAACTGAGAACTGTCCCCAAAGCACACAGCCTTTATATTAGTACACAAACCAAAATTGGTCCCGTAGCCCAAACCACACACTGGGCATCGGTGGGTGGCCTTTGGGGCCCTGTGGTCCTGTTCAAGGTGTGTACAAGGTTCTCCACAAGGTTCCCGATGGGAAAGAGGAGACAGGCGGCCACACAGATATATGGAAGGGAGGTGGGAAGTTAAGGGGGGGCCTGCCTGTCTATGGTTGATGCCTGGCCACCTGTCAGCTGGGCCTTCTCTTTGCTCACCGCTCTGTGAACATGCTTCATTTCAGTTGTATGTCCTTGGATTTGAAGGTGTCCCTCTTAGCACGGGGAAGGAAGAGGCTCTCTAGCTGCTGGAATGAAGAAATATGGACCTGCATGCCCTTGGGGTCCGCGTCTTCTCCGCAGGGAGGTTGCTGTGGCTGGGAGAGACAACGCAGCCATCCAGAGGGCGAGTGCCCTCACAGCGAGCACAGGATGGGGAGAGATGTCGTGTGCGGCAAGGGGCGTGCGTCAGGCTGGGGCAGCCTGAGCCTTCCTCGGGATGCCAAGAGTTCTCGGCAAGGCCCTGGCAAGTCCTGTATCACTTTTGTTTTCCTGAGGTTGGGGAAGCGGAGGGTGGACCAGATGCTCAGGCGATACCCTCCGCCCCTGCCCTGGGGCACATCTACAGGCGTGGGGCTGGGGGGGTGGTGCCCGCAGTTGTGATATCGGAGCTCTGCAGGTGGGTTGCAGGGGGTGGAAACTGAGGTCAAAGCAGCGGAAGCCCAGAGCAGCTGAATCTGAGAAGGGCAGGACCGTCAAGGACTTGGAAGGGCAGAGCTACATCTGCCTCCGGCAAATGGAACCTGGGGCTCACGCTGTCTGTGTTCCATTACTCCAATGATGCAGCCAACACTTGTTGGGTGCCTACTATGTGCCGGGTGTCCTGCCAGGGTCTGCGTAGGTAGGAGTGGACAGAACCAGCGTGGCCCCTGCCCGGGTGGGCTGATAACCAGGCTTCTCTGTTGCTACTTGCTTCTTTCTTGTTCTACCCTTCCTGGTCAGCTTTCTGCACCTGGAGAAGGCCAGACTGCCGGCCGCGTGGGACCTCTCCCAGCTGCACGGGGCCCTCTTAGTCCAAGTGCAAACGTCCAGAGGAAAGGAGCCATGTGCCTATTCCTGGAACAATCGGGAGGTAGAGTCCCCTTGTACGAACAGGGTGGCGGCGGGGGGGGGGGGGGCGCGCTGCGCCGTGCATGGTGGTTAGCATCTCCTTTGCAAAGGTAGGGAAATTAAGGCGCGGAGAAGATGATTAATTTGCCAAAGAGCACCAACCAGTGGGTGGGAGAGGAGAGATTTGAACTCAAGTCAGTCTGATTGCATAGCCTTTGCCGTCTCCTCAATAACATAATGGAGAATGTTTGATGCTGTGAGTCCATGGGGGGGCATGGGCTTTGGGGCGGACAGGAGGGGACCGCCGTGGAGTCCTCTGAGATAGCTCCCCAGGCACCATGCAGGGCGGGGAGGAGAGTGCCAAGTGAGGCCAGCAGGTGCATTTTAGCCCAGATGGGGAGGGGCAGGATAAGGATGTTCCGGGGACCCATGGGGCCAGTGGCTCCTCCAAGTATGTGGCTTCTTGCAGCATCGTGCTCACCCAGACAAGGACCCTGGGGATGCTGGTCGGAGCCACGAGCCCCTTCCAAAGTTGCCGTGGCCCTCCGGAGGGCGAGACAGACCGTCCTGCCCGGGCCATTGAATTCTGCACTTTTCAAAGCAGCAAAGTGCCTCTCCAAGTGGAGATAACGAGAGAAAGGAGATGTCTGCTCCCACAAAGGGGGAAGATTACTCTAAGTAGAAGATTTTGTAATTATATTCATTTGAAATAATCAAGCATTTCCACCTATTACGGGGGCTCGGAAAGGAGGTGCCGGAGAAGTGATCCAGCCATTTCCCGGGGCCGTTCCTCATTGTTCGTGTGGAGAAAAGGAGCTGCAAACGTAGATTAGTCTCGTCTGTGAAAGGAGGCGGGTGCCCCCGGTGGAGCAGAGCAGGAGGGCCCCGCCCTGGGTCACTGCGCCCTGGCAGCTCGTGAGCCTGCCAGAGCTGCTGAGTTGAAGGGGACAGTCGGGCCCTGTGGCGGGGCCAGAGGGGTCGGTGGGGAAGCAGCGCTGTCCTGGAAAGCTTCACCCAGCGGTGGGTGTCCTCTCCAACACCGCGCCATCCGGCGCAGTAGCCACAGGCCGTGAGCGCTTTGGAGCACTTCAGATGTGGCTAGTGTGGCTGAGAAACCGAAATCTTAAATTCTGTTTGCTTTTAAGTAACCTAAATGTGAATTCAAATAGCCACATGTGGCTAGTTGCCTTATGCTGGCCAGTACTGAGGCATAGAGTGTCCCAGATGGTGGGTTCTGGAAGGCCAGGCCTGCAGGGTCCGGACAGGGGCCGTCCAAATCAATGAGATTACCAGGTAAACGAATCGAGAATCAAAAATGCAAAAATCTTGCATTTCTCTTGTAACATGCTTCCCTCCTGGCCCGTCTTTGCTTTTCCTGCTTTTGAGAGAAGGCAGACAAACCATCGCCCCGGATCTCTGAGTGAACCCTCAGGGCTGTTTCGGAGAGTGACTTTCCTGCCTCCGCTTTCTGCTTAAATCAGCCAGTCCATTTCTGTTGATTGCAACTGAGATTCTAAGGGTTCCGCTTTCCTTCCAGGTGTAATCCAAGCAACTTTGTCCCGGAAGTTTAGGAAACGGGTCCATGGGAGTCTCTGTCGATTGCTTCCTCCGCCGGGACCCCCCACTGTTGTGAGGCTGCATAGATAAGCTGGCCTGGCTAGAGCACAGGGAGCGCTTTTGTAAAAATAGTGTCCCCGGAAAGCCCCTCCCTCTCATTGCTAGTGACGCCTCTATTTGTGGCAAACACTCAACATTAAAAGGTTAACTGATTGCAAACAGAAACCGCCGATCTTCCCAAAGATGCAGGATTTCATAAAGTCTGCGGAGGTGACGTCCGAGAGCCGCTGGGCCCCCAACGCCACGCCACTGGCAAACGTCGACCCGCGGGCAAGAGAAGACGACCATCAGGGAGCTAGGTGTCTCGGTATTTGACGCTCCATAACTGATAGGTGCTTTAAGTGGCAGAGGTGAGGAACGGACTTCAAACGACGGATGCAGCCTTTGAATGGTTTTGCCCGAATTGCTCTCTTTCCACCTGTGCTATGAAAATCTATCACGAGGGGAAGGATCTTATATTGTTTCTATTAAATACTTTTGACTAAAAACTAATCCCCCAAAATCAATACTGCGTCATCCGTTATTCTAAGAATTAACACTATATTATATAATTGCCTATTTTTTTTTCATAGAACATAAAGGGGGGGTTGTGTTTATAACTTTCGGTTCTGGTTTTCAGGATAAGGCCCCGTTCACACCTTCTGTCCACTGATGACGAAGGAATGTCGGTCTCCATTTTAAATAGGAACTGGTTCCTTTGGGCCCATCACCATATTTGGGAGCAGCATCTGTTCTTTGTCCAGCCCTCTGCCGGGTGCCCGGGCCAGCCCACATCCCTGCGGGTCACAGAGCCCCCAACAATTTGGTCTCTGGTGCACCTTCCCCAGGGACATCCCAGCCCGGCTCAGTGCCCCACAGGGTCGTGGGCTGTGAAAACCAGACTGCTTGGGTCTCTGGCCCCCTCGGCAACGTCACCTTCCTGCCCGGCTCCCCCAAAGCAGGCGAGAGCTGGGTAGGATGGTCACAGCTGCTCAGCAGCCCGGGGTCACCCAGGGATTCTGGTCACTGCAGTGGCTCTAATTGCTTTTTCCTTCTGCCTCCTTCTTGGGCACTCTGCATGCTGATGGTGCAGAGCCCGGTCTCCACTGGGTTGGAGTGGTATTTTTTTAGCGTCTCAACCAGTGTCCGGTTGACGGAGACATTTCGGGGACGAAGCAGGTGCATTTACTTTTCAAGTATTATTTTACTAATCAATTGAAAAATTACCTTCATGAATGACAGAAGTGCAGACCTTTGGAGTATTTCATTAAAGGGAGCAAACATTAATTACAAATCCAGCCCAACCTTGCACAGACATAAATTATGGGCCTGATCTATTTTCTCTGTGCTTAATTGCAAGCAGTGACTAGTTCTTTAAATTATTATCTGCTAGGCCTCCAATGAAAAGAGAATTTATGGAGTGCTACCCCGAGGCCTTACTGGTACTATGCTGCTCTGTGGGGATAGATGGAGACGAAGGCCCCATCGGAGGACCCTGGGTGGCAGGGGGGACCCTGGGGAATGAGTCTCATCTGTTCAAAGAATGAAGGAAGGACCAGTGTCCACCTCCAGAACTTCTGACAGCCTTTCTGGTCCGGGGTCGCAGGAGTCGACTGAGGTCCCACTGAAATGGGTGCATAGACACAGGCACCTGGTCCTCGGTTCACGTACCGCCGTCTGCCAGGATATGGTCACAAAAGCTCGGCCAAGCCAGGGTGACTGTGTGGGGAACCATGCCCCCTGCCGTTGCTCGAGGCCACTTGCATAGCCATACGTGGCGGCCCTCAGAAGGTGTCGGTCATCAAAATGAGGTCTTTCAGATTCATTTGTCATCCTTGCTTCATCGACACCACAAGTGGGTAAAAATCCCTGAGCGGGTGGATGTTCAGGCTTTACCCCGGAACTCACGGCCTCTCTCTAGGGCTGTGACTGAAATCAGAAGGGCCTCAAAGTGTTACGGGAGTGCCCACTTGGAGGCGGGGCCTGGCCCCAGGGGCCTCCATCCGGGATTTCTTCTCTAGAAGCTAGTAGTCCCCGGTCCGGCACCCTAGAGGGTACCGTGGAGGCTCAGGACAGTCCCCAGGAACGAATACTCCCAGGAGACACTCCGGGAAGAGCTGCAGGCATAGTAGGAAGGACACCTGGCCTTTGCTGGGGAGGCGATTCTGGAGGCTGTACTGTAAGCCCGGAGTAGGCATATTTGTGTCTTAAAAAACAGACCCTGTGGGGCGCCTGGGTGACTCGTCAGTTAAGCGTCAGGCTTCGGCTCAAGTCATGATCTCACGGTTCGTGAGTTCGAGCCCCGCGCTGGGCTCTGTGCTGACAGTTCCGAGCCCGGAGCCTGCTTCGGATTCTGTGACTCCCTCTCTCTCTGCCCCTCCCCTGTTCATGCTCTGCTTCTGTCTCTCTCAAAAATAAATAAATGTTAAAAAAAATTCGAAAAAAAAAAAACAAAACAGGCACGAAAGGGGCGCCTGGGTGACTCAGTCGGTTAGGCATCTGGCTCTTGATTTCAGCTCAGGTCATGATGTTATGGTTCATGAGTTTGAGCCCCATATCAGGCTCTGCACTGGCAGCTGGAAGCCTCCGTCTCTCTCTCTCTCTCTCTCAAAATAAATAAACTTAAAAAAAATAAAATCGGCCCAACAAATGTGAGTTTATGGATTTGAAAGCACATTCAAAACCCCTTCTCCTTGACTGGGGTGGGAGGTAATGAGTGGTCCCAGGCTGCTGTCCCCACCGCCTGCCCTGCACAGCCTGGGGTCCCTGAGCCACTTGGACACTCCAGAGAGGGTCTCACGCTGCTGAGCTGCTGGTGGGGACCAGGGTGGGATCAGAGGCTGCCTGTTGCTTTGTCCTGCCTGGGCCATTTGCAACTGGGTCGGATGAGGGTCAAATAAGGGTCTTAGTGGGAGGGGGATGGCCAATGGGAGAAACATGGGTGACCCTCTTCTATGTGGGTATTTGGACATCTGTAGCCCCCGGTATATCGCAAAGCCCTTTTCAAACCCAAATCTATCACTGGTCAGCCCAGCCCTGCGCATCATCTTGGTGCCTTTAAGAACTTGGCATTCTGACTATTTCTGAGCCCTTGGAGTGTCTTGCATAACATCTTCCCCCAGCCATTAGTAGGAACTCCCTGGTTTACGACATTCTCCCCAACAGTGACAGATCTGAGGCCAACTGGATGGGGCTCCAAAGTAAAAGAACACTGTGACAATATCACCAGATGCTATGAAAATGCCCCCAACATTGTGGTGCAGGCACATCTGGCTGTCTGGAAAAGAAAAGAAAAAGAAAGAATGATGGAAAATTCAATATGATATTGCCTCTTGAAATCATGAAGCAGACTATCTTGCAGTGGAATCCAAGTTTCTTTATATCAGTCAGGGTCCTGGCTGGAGATAGATGGCACTCTCAAAGTGGGGATCTCGAGGAAAGTTGGATTCTGGGGCTCTTTACAAAGGTTTGAGCAGGTTGTAGGAATCCCATCCGACATGGAGCAGCCCATGGGGCTAGGAACACTGGTGACCAGAAACTCCTCTAGACCTAGAGCAGCATAGGATGGGGACAATGAATAAACCTGGAGACAGCGGGCTGTATGCAGAGGGCCACGTGGCAAGAACTGTGACCTTGGAGGGCTGGGGAGGTGGAGGAGGCTATCAGTCATGGCGACTCCGGGGGTTTGAGGGAGATCGGCTGGTGCCTCCCACTGGTTGAGCCCAACCAGAAGCCAAAAGACAAGGGAGCCTGGTTCTCTGTTGCATACATCTCAGTCCAAGGGGCCTGAGTGATTGGTTCAGGGAAGGACATGTGATTCAAGCTGGTCCAATAAGAATCAGCCCTGGGATTTTGGCTGTGGAGATGTGGAGAGAGGATTTGGAGCACCAGAGAGAAGGCACTCAGCACCTTTGCCCTTGTCTTAGCCTGTGGCTAGCCCTGAAGCTCCCACTGACCTTGAGGGGTCAAGTTCCACTGTGTTGCTCCCACTGGCTACCCCAAAACTTCCTGGCTTCTGGAAATCTTTCCCTATCCACTTACTTTGGAAAATTCTCAGAGGAAGCCTTAGTGTCTCACAAACAAGTTTTCTCCAGAACTCTGCGTGTGAGCGCCTCTGTGGTCACCACCGCCAACGCATCGGAGTCTAATGGTACAAAGCCGCACGGCGGTCTGCAGAGAAGCAGGGGGAAGTCCCCGCATCCCAGGCTACCCCCACCAGAGGAGTGATGTGGCCTCGACGTCTTGGGTGAACTTCTGAGTGAAATACCCTTTTCAGTTTTTAGTTCGGCTCTCATGATCTCAGGACCCAAGGCTGACCCAACTCAAGAATGGTCTGTTCGCCTGTCACATCCAGAACCCCAATTCCTCCCCCAACACCTCACAGCCATGTTGTCTTCCTTGGTCAGGCTGTCCAGATCTGGACTTCTGCTGGAGGATAAGCATTCTCAGGAGGTTCTAGAGTCTCAGCCATGACGGGCACCCAGCCGGTCCTGCAGCTTCCCACGAGCGTCCGGAATGTCAGCAGACAAGGTGAGGTATTGGCATCCACTGGTGTCCTGCCCCGTCTCCAGTTCCGTGCCACGAATTTGGGCGTTGTTCTGAGGAGCATGCCCCCCCGCCCCCCCCCTCCCCCCCCCCCCCCCCCCCGCATCCCGCATCTCTTGCTGTCAGGGAGTGTCTGTGAACAGCTATCATTCTCTTCATGCATTCCTTCTTGGCTTAAGTTAACCAGAGTCGATGTCTACTGTTTATGACTAAGAACTCGGATTGAAGCGCTAGGTGGATGAAGGAAGGGAAGGTAGCTGTCATTACAAAGAAGCCCAAGGATTTCGGTGGCTTAACACAGGGGAAGCCTCAGCCCACCTGGCAATGGGTGAGGCAGCACGCTCCTCCATACGGTCATTCGGGGACCCTGCCCAATGCCATTTTCAATATATGGCTCCCAAAGGCTTCCTGGGTATTTTGACCTTTAGCCAGCAGATGGAAAAAAGAGAGTGTGAAAGGTGGTATGGAAGGTGCTTGGGGCAGTGGTGTTCTTCACTTCTGCCTCCAATTTGATCGTCCAGAACTCAACTGCATGGAGCTTGTAAAATAGTCTGCCTGGGTAATGGCTTCCCAGCAAAAACTCCACAAATCTCTGGTAGCATCTATGTCAGACTGAGTTAACCAGTTACGAGGAATTCCCTGCCTCCCGTAACTGCAAAGTCAAGAGTATCTTGTCTCAGGAACAGCTGCATCCAGGAGTCCAAAATAATATATACATCATCAAGAATCAGTTTCTCTTCACCTTTTGGTCCCCCCCCCCACACACACACACCATTGTGTTGACTCATTTACAAAAAGGCTCTCCATCCTGCTTTGATGCAAGAGAATAACCTCATACCAGCTTAGCATAACCAATGGAAAGACAATGCCTCTTGCTCAATAGTTCCAGCCAAAATCCCAGGGCTGATTCTTATTGGACCCCCTTGAATCACATGTCCTTCCCTGAACCAATCACTGTGTTCACGGGGATGGAAGAAGCTGATTGGCCAGGCCTGAGACCTGTGCCAACCTCCCCCTGGACGCAGACGAACAACGGTACCTAAGTCTCACAGGCCGACATTAGGAAAGGAGACAGTGGCCTCCCCAAAGAAAAATGTGGGTGTTTTAACCAGGACAGAAAACAGCGAAAGCTATCAGTGTCTACCAAACATATGTGGACATTTACTCTTGGCTGTGGCCTGTGGAGAAATGATCCTGGGAACTGGGTAGTGGTTCTGCGGTAGAGCATTAATTATTGCAGGGAGGACGTTCCTAACGCCCAGATTTTCCACACACAGAGTAACAGCTCCTGGCATCTGGGGACCCGAGATACACCCAGTTGTAGGTTATTCTGCCATCTATTCAGTTATCCTGAGACTCAGGAAGCCTGGGTCCAGCCCTGGCTCTGCCACTTTTCCTACGTGTGACCTGGAATAATCTTTTTCCTCTCTGGGCCTCAGTTTCCCATTCTGTGAAGTCAAGGGCAGGTACAGACTAGGTGATCCTTGGGTCCTCTGGCCCTGACGTTCCAGAGATGCGTAGAAGGCAGTCTTTCAGCTGCTCCTCCTTCAGAACTGGCAGACCCAGCCTGCGTCTTGCCAGCAATACCGGGAAAGCTGGGTGAACACTGGGTTGGTGTTGGGGGTTCCTCTTAACCCTTGCTTTATTCTTGTGGCATCGTTCCATTCAGCAATCCAATCCTACAAATATTTATTGAGTGTCTATCAGAGTCAGGATAAGCCCGGTATTGGGAGAATTACTTTTATGTTTGCACAATCCACTCCTCGTTAACATCCTGTGTGAGCGTGCAGGGGGGAAGAGGAGGGAGGGCAAGTCAGGAGCCCCCATTTTACAGATGAGGCCACTGCGCGATGTTGAATTCCCCTGATCCAGCCTCTCGTGTTCCTCTCCTGGCCACGGCTGTCCTTTCACATTTAGGCGTGTGATTATTTGCTTAATGCTGGTCTTTCCCACTAGGGCGTTTGCGGCTGGGGAGGGATCGGGTCTGTTTCTGCGCCTTACCCAGTGCCTGGCACATAGCAGGCACTCGACAAATGTTTCCTGAGTGAATGCATGAATGCGGGGAGGGAAAGAGGAAAGGAGAGAAGGAAGGCAGGCAGGCACGGAGGGAGAGAGGGAGCAAGCAAGACGCCGTTGAAAGATCTGCTTCTAACTTTTTGCAGGATCTTGGCCAAGACCCTTGTTCTCTCTGGGCTGAATCTCCTCCTCTGGCAAACGAGGGGGTTGTCAATAAAGTGATTTCCCGGCAGGACTTGCGTCAGTATCATGCCCGGCACTGAACAGCCATACGGTCATCCTGGCTGCACCCCCAAATTTTTTTTATCACTGTTGATCTTTGGATGATATGGGGGTTGGGGCGCCAGCCCGTTGCACAGTCAAAAATCCATGTATAACTTCTGACTCCCCCCAGACTTTACTACTAATATCCTGTTGTTGACAAGAAGCCTTACCAGTAATATAGTCACTTAACACACATTGTGTACCTTATAGGTATTACATACTGTATTCTTACAATAAAGTAAGCTAGAGAAAAGAAAACCGCATTGGGAAAATTAAAAGGAAAGCACACGTATAGTAAGTGTACTTCTTGGAAAAAAAAATCCACATGTAAGTGAAGCCGCGCAGTTCGAACCTGTGCTGTTTGAAGGTCAACTGCACATGAGTTTCAGGTGCACGATGTAATTTTTTCTTTTTCTTTTTTTAAGTTTATTTATGTATCTCTTTCTTTAACGTTTATTTATTTTTGAGACAGAGAGAGACAGAGCATGAACGGGGGAGGGGCAGAGAGCAAGGGAGACACAGAATCCGAAACAGGCTCCAGGCTCCGAGCTGTCAGCACAGAGCCCCACGCGGGGCTGGAACCCATGAACTGTGAGATCACGACCTGAGCCGAAGTCGGGCGCTCAACCGACTAAGCCACCCAGGCGCCCCCATTTGGGTATCTTGGGAGAGAGACAGAGCGCTCGAGCATGAGAGGGGCAGAGCAGAGAGGGAGAGAGAGAATCGCATGCCGTCTTCTCACTGTCGATGCAGAGCCTGACTCGGGGCTTGATCTCATGAACCGCGAGACCATGACCTGAGCCGAGATCAAGAGTCAGACGCTTAACCGACGGAGCCACCCAGGTGCCACCCCCCCCCCCACCCCCCCATTGCCTGCATTTTTAGCCAGCTTCCAGGTTATCCCCTGGGTGCCTGGAACTTGCAAGTGTCAGGCAGGAAAACGTCTGGGACCCGTCCGGCTCTGATGCCCTCGCCCGGTCTGTGTCAGCTCCCCTCCCCCAGGCCCCCGCCCTCCCCCGAGGCTGGCCACTCTGCCGCACCGACAGGGCACCCACCATAAGTGCCCTGGCAGCTCCCACTGCCTCGTTCCACTCCACTGAGCACCAGGTAATTTGTGTCACGTTTTATTCTCATCTCCCTACCTTTCCCTTCCATCTCTGGGTTTTTTTAGGGGGCAGACTCCTGAATTTTCCGTTGGATCACAGGACTCCCATGCTGTGCAAATTACACGGGGGGTGTGCCCACGCCAGACAGCCCTCTGCGTAGAGCTGCTCGCTCTGATCAGGGCGCACGGTAGAGCTCAGCCGTGTCCCCGGCTGGGGGGAGAAGATGGCGCCGATGGATGACAGGCCACAAACCCCAGCGAAGGGACAAGGCGCTCAGGCATCACGGCGAGAGCAAAGGCCCTACTTGCCAAGCCCAAAGTCTCCCACTTTGGACAGACAAACAGCCCTGGTTGTTTCACTCGTGAAATACCAGGTGCCCTTGGGGAGCACGGGGCGCCCTGCCAGGCTGCTTTGAAGGTGGCGGTGGGGAACAGAAAAGAGGCGTGCGGGAGCGTTGTTCCACATTTTGGGCCTCAACTGGCCCATTTACAAAATGAGGTTGCACCCCTTGACCTGTCTACGTCATGGGACGCCTGGGAAGAGCAAAGGAGAAAAAAAAACTGGGACCGAGCAGTCTACAACTGGACATCGTTCATGCTCCCTTAACTCAACCCCCTGTCTCCCAGATGAGGCCGTGCCTCCATGGGCCACAGCCTATCGTTGTCAACAGATGGCTGTTTGCACGGGTCCTTGGGCCCTTGATATTTCTACCCCAGTGGAGCACATACCTCGCAAGGCCTGGTCTTCACTTTTGTCGTCTGTGTTCTCCACCAATACATCGGGCAATGCTGGAAAAGTCCCTGAGGACAAGGCCCTTCCATGCCGCCAAGCGGTGGTCCAGCCAGCGTTTATTTAGCATGAGAGACCGTGGTTCCAAAGCCCCTCGTCTCACTGTTGGCACGCGGGAAGCAGGCATCCATGGATTCGAGGAAAATTGACTTTGGATTGAGTTCATAGAACACCAGAGAGTCCGGAGAACTCTTTCTCGGAACTCAAATGAAAACACATAATGTGGTTAATATTAAATAAAGGGATTGGGCAACCCTTCCCCCTTTTCCTTTTCATGGTTTGCGCTGATGTGTCCTTGATCGGGGCCTGTGTTGCTTATGGTCAATAAATGACTCACCTTGGCTGCCTTCTGTTTATTCCATACACACTATGAGTTTGAAGAGAGCACATCGAACTTGGCGCCTAAAGGGAACGCTCAGGGATTTGGGGGGAAATGTGGATAGCCCAGGAGCCTTTCAAGGGTAAACGGATGCCAGCCTGCAAGGTCCCAAAGCAGGATCTGTGGGTCTGAAGTCATCCCTAAACCATGTATTCATCAAGAATTCCCAGTAACATTCGGTCCTCGCTGAAGGCTTGAGAGAAATGAACGCCATTGCTTCCAACATGCACATGCAAGTTGGGGACGTTGTATCTCGAGTCTTTGTTCTGCCAGTTTCCTGGGTGAGCTCAATGGGCTTCTTCCCCTCTGTGGGCCTCACTTTTTCCGCCTGTCTAATGGAGTTTTCTCTGAGGTCCTTCCAGCTCTGCTACGTCCAGATTTCCAGAGCTCTTGGAAACAGACGGTGTCTCATCCTTGCCCGGCTCATGGTGAATCTGCTGATTAAATGACAAAGAAACACAGGATGATGGTTCGAGTGTGGGCAGAACTGGGTTCTCATTTGTTTCTCCCCACGTGACCCTGTGTGGGCCCCGCCTCTCCCCGAGGGTCAGAATTTCTACTAGGACAATCAGAAAATTGGATTCGATGGGCACCAGACAGAGCCTGGCCCACCAGGGGCTTTGTACTTGGGGCAGCGTTACAGGTGATGGCGACCAAATGCTTTTGGGCAGAGCATCTGCCCTCCCGGGGAGTCCGCTGGCCAACCCCGTGCTGGAGGCACACACCTGGTGTGGTTACCCACGGTGGCATCCTGCCTGGTCCTTCGTGCGTGACCCCCCCAGGTAGCCGCCCCTCTGAGTCCTCCTGGCTCTGATGTTTTGTGGTTCTAAGAGGGTGTAGGGAGGGGGTACAGATCTGGCAGTGCCTGTCGTGCCACATAGCAAAGGTCTGGATTCTTGGGAAAGGCCCCTGTGATGGTGCATTTTATGTGTCAACTTGCTGGGATACGGGGTGCCAGATGAAACGGTATTTCTGGGGGAGTCTGGAGGGTGTTTCCAGATGAGATTAGCGTTTGAATCAGCAGGCTGAGTAAGCCTATTGCCCTCCCCAGCATGGGCGGACGGGTGTCCACTGAATAGAACAAAATGTGGAGGAAGGGGTGACTTGCCCTCTCTGCCCGCCTACTTTGAGCTGGGACACCCGTTTTCTGTCCTCAGATGGGACCTGCACCATCACCCTTTATCGCTCTCTCTTTGTTTCTGTTTATATCTATTCTATTGGCTATATTTGTGTATATCCAATTAGCTCCAGAGAACCCGAATACAGTCCCACACCTTCTCAACACCTCTTTAGCTGTCGGGCCCTCCTGTTGCTGACCCCCAAAGTCCAGGGGTGTTCAGCAGCCCCCAGAGGCCTTGCTCCTCTGACCCCTCAGCCGACTCAGACTGAATGCACCATCAGGGGATGTGGAGAAAAACCCCTGGTTCCAAATGAAAAGTATGCAGTCATCCCTGCCCATCAAATGGGCCCTCGCGCTGGCCTCCCGAGGGCAGGCCGGGCGCAGGGACCCCAGAAGCCTGATGCAGGTGTGCGGTAGGGCCGGAACCAGCCTCCAGAAACAGTGTCAGAACATGGCCCTTCCGACTGGGGTCCGGAGTCCAGGCGCCGTTTGATCTTGAGTTTGCCTCAGAGCCTCCGTCTTCCCTTATGCTGTAAGAGGGGCTTAAAATCAACCATTCATTCATTCATTCATTCATTCACCGGATAACCCCCAAATCCCCATGTGAGACTAGGAAGGAACTTGAAGGTCCTTTGGCCCAAATATTCTTTTGCTTGAAGGCCTTCCACAAGCACCACTGCTGAGTGTTTGAACCACTCCAGGTTATTTATTAAGCACCTACTGTGTACCAGGCATTTGCAAAAACACTTGAACCGTGAATTTCCTGCCCCGAGGGTGTTAATTGCGTGAAGAAGCAGGCAAATTATTCCTGAAGGTAATATCTGTGTGATACCAGGGGGAGACGTCCTATATGCCACCGCTGCTTCAGAGAAGAAAAAAAATTCATCTGGCTGGCACACCAAGGGTGTGGCACTTGAGCGATGGGGTTCCTGGTATAGGGGACAGTCTGAATAAATGTGCGGAGGCAGCCCTGGGCCAGATGTTTGCCTGGAAGGGTGAAGAGCTCAGTCCTATTGGAACCCAGCGCATTCGGGAAAGCTGCTAGAGGCCCCTGGAAGGTAATGGGGGTGCTGAGGGCTTGAACAATAATCTGCTGAATCCATATCACACATTCCAGTTCTCCAAGCTCTTCGCCAACATTCTCTCAACGATCTTTGAGGCAAGGCTGTAGAGCTGGGAGCTGGGCTGGCTCCCCAATGGGAAGGGATTCTCCGGAACCACGCGGCCCATCATTCCTGGATCCAGGCTGGCATTGGCCTGCTCAGACCCTGTGTTAGTTTCCTAGGGCGGCCGGAGCAAAGTGCCACAGAAGCGTGGCTTAAAACAACAGAAACTCGGCCCGCCTGGGTGGGTCAGTCGGGTAAGCTTCTGACTTCAGCTCAGGTCATGATCTCACGGTTCGTGAGTTCGAGCCCCTTGCTGGGCTCTGTGCTGACAGCTCGGAGCCTGGAGCCCGTTTCGGATTCTGTCTCCCTCTCTCTCTGCCCCTCCCCCGCTCACACTCTGTATCTCGCTCTCAAAAATAAATAAACATTAAAAAATTTAAACACACACACACACACACACACAATGGAAATGCACTCTCTCACAGTTCTGGATGTCAGAAGTCTGAAATCGAGGTGTTGCAGGACCATGTTCCCTCTGAAATCTCTAGAGAAGAATCTGTCCTGGCCTCAGTTTGTGATGGCTGCTGGGCAGGCCTCAGCGCTGTGCGGCTTCACTCTGTCCCTGCCTTTAAGGAGCCTCTTCCCTCTGTCTGTCTCTGTGTGTCCTCTCTTTTTCTTAGAAGGGCGGTAGTCATACTGCATTTAGGGCTCACCCTGACCCAGTATGAACTCATCTGAACTACAGCAGATCGTCTTTATTTGTGGACTCTATATTTGCTAATTCGCCTGCATGCTAAAATGTATTTGTAACCTCCAAATCAATACACGTGGTCATTTACAGACACGCACAGCACAGTGAACAATATGAATTGCCCAACACGCACATTCCCCACTGATGTAGGATATCTTTGTCTTCTTGTTTCAGCTTTCATAAGGAAGTTCGTTCGTTCGTTTGTTCGTTTGTTCCTTCCTCCCTCCCTCCCTTCCTTCTTTCCTTCCTTCCCTCTTCCTTCCTTCCTTCCTTCCTTCCTTCCTTCCTTCCTTCCTTCCTTCTTTCCTTCCTTCTTTCTTTCCTTCCTTCCTTCCTTCTTTCCTGTTTATTTACTACTACATTTTTCTCAACTTTGTGCTTTTTGTGGGTGATTTTGCTACTTAAAATGGCCCCCAGTGCTGAAATGTCCAGTTCCTATGAGCAAGAAAGCTGTGATGTGCCTAATGGAGAAAATACATGCATTAGATTAGATTCGTTCAGGCATGAGTTACAGTGCTGTTGGCCATGAGTTCAAGGTTAATGAATCAATAATATATAGTAAAGAAGATGTCTTTTTTTTAATTAGAAAAAAAATTTAATGTTTATTTTTGAGAGAGAGAGAGAGAGAGAGAGACAGAGCATGAGCCGGGGAGAGAAAGAGGGAGACACAGAATCTGAAGCAGGCTCCAGGCTCCGAGCTGTCAGCACAGAGCCTGATGTGGGGCTTGAACTCATGAATCGTGAGATCATGACCTGAGCCAAAGTCAGACGCTTAAGTGACTGAGCCACCCAGGTGCCTTAAACACACTTAAATACACTTAAAACATGCTAAAAATGTACATGATTGGTTGATGAAAATATTGTGACCAGAGGCTCCCAGGAACCTAACCCTGTATTTCTCCTATGGGCAATGGGTTCTGTATTCACTATTTCAGGGTTTGCAGTGGCTTTATAGAACGTAACTATTGTGTCGGGCTCCTGGGTGGCTCAGTGGGTTAAGCACTTGACTCTTGATCTCAGCTCAGGTCATGATCTCATAGTTTGTGGGCTCAAGCCCTGAGTTGGGCTCTGTGCTGACAGCACAGAGCCTGCTTCGGATCCTCTGTCTCCCTCTCTCTCTGCCCCTCCCCTGCTTGTTCTCATGCTCTTTTTTTTCTCTCTCTCTCTCTCAAAATAAGTAAACTTTTTAAAAAAGAACATAACTACTGTGAGTAACGAGAATTGATTGCAATTACATTTACAGAGGCTCTATTTCCAGAGACCACAGTCTGAAGTTCTGGATGGTCATAAATTTTGGGGGGACACTAGTCCAGCCAGTATAGACCCCAGAGGTGGTCTCTCTCCCACACCAGTAATTTCCCAAACTGGCCAATCACCTCATTCTTCCTGGGGACCTTGTTAAGAATGCATATTTTAGGTCCTGCCCCAGAGACTATAATCCAAGATCTGAGAGGGGCCCAGGAATCTGCATTTTCAGAAGGGCCAGGTCAACATGATGATTGCTCCCATGACGACTCAATGCAGTGAACGGAGATCTTTATTCTCTCGAAACTGGCATCTATTTCCATAAAATGGGCATTTTTGCCTTAGAGGGTTATGTGAGGATTAACTAAAATGTGGTCACATTGACTAGGCACCTTAGGAAGTTGGCAATAAGTGGTAAGCACTAAGAACTGTAGCGTATTCTGAATGTCTATGTCTTCAAGCTGATACATTTTCCCCAATATACTGTTGTATTTATTCTCTTACTTGGTTCTCTTAACTCTGTAAGATAGGCAAGATGGTACTCGCTTGTGTCCTTGAGGACGGCAGTGAGAAAGGACAACCTATCATGAGGAAGGAGGCAAACTAAGTTTCCAGAAGAAGACAAAGTAACTCAAGAATTACTTTGGGGATATTTTGTTTACGGTATCTAGCTGCAACTTGTTGGTAGCCACAGGGCTTCACCGGAAATTTTCTCTAATGATGAGTATAGTGGGAAGAGTATAAGCTTTACAGTGGGCTTACCTTTACAGCCCTGTGATCTTAGGTTAGGCAACCTCACAGAGTCTCTGTTTTTCCATCTGTACAGTGCAATAATAGCATCCATAAGGCAGAGTTGGATGATCAGAGATAATGATGTTTGTAAAGCATCTGTCGCAGTGTCAAGGCACTAACATTTTACAATGATGCGTTATGTTAATATAATACTTCACAATTTCTGAAGTATTTCCACTCTTTCATTTGCTCCTCATGGTAACTTTCCATCCATCCTTCCATCCATCTATCCTTCCTTCTTACCTTCCTTCCTTCCTTCTATCCAACTTTCCCTTCCCTTCCCTTCCCTTCCCTTCCCTTCCCTTCCCTTCCCTTCCCTTCCCTTCCCTCCCCTCCCCTCCCCTCCCCTCCCCTTCCTTTTCCTTCCTTCCTTCCTTCCTTCCTTCCTTCCTTCCTTCCTTCCTTCCATCTAGTCATCTATCTATGCAACCATCCAACCATCCATCCATCCATCCATCCATCTATCCATCCGTCCATCCTGTGATTGGCACCAGTTAGTTAAGCTGTAGTGAGCAAAACATACAAAGAATCCTCACCCTTAAGAGCTTAGAGACTGGTAGGAAAGACAGATGACAGACAAGTGATGAGGCAACAAATAGCCATGGTTAAATACACATTTTATGATGGACATGAACAGGATACTGAGAGAGAACGATGGGGAAGCCCTAGTTAGAATGGCCAGAGATGGCTTCCTTGACTGGCTAACGAGAAAAGACATTCATGAGAGGACTCAAGGGAAGGCATTTCAGGCAAACGGAACATACCCAATGGCCCTGCAGTCGGGTCAGCTTGGATTATTGCATTCATTCATTATCCACTCTTTTGGAATCCCTGGAGGCATGCATAGCTACTCTGAAGTTTAGCTTTTCTTTTGTCTCTGAGGAACCCAAAGGGTTAAATGTGAGCTCAAGTTTCCAGGCCAGGAAAGTATCTGAGTCCCATTTCCCACTGCTGTACTGGCCACTGACAAGACATCAGGACTGGCTTCCATGGCTCCAAGATGCCTTGCACAACACTGTAAGAGATTTCCATTACTTTGGCCAGAAATCAATGAGTTTGGGCACCTCTTGGGGATAAGAGACTCCTTGTTTCGAATAGCATGGAAGGGAGTGAATGCCTTCCTCCCTAGTCATCATGCCCTGTAGGTGATGTATCCTTTTACACCTAGCCCCCTGTAGGTAGAGAGGAAGCCAAGGCCAAGAGAGACAAAGAAACTTGGCTCAATCACTTGGAGAGTTTAGGATGGCGTCCAACCAGCTATGTGCCCTCTTGGCTGCCCCCGCCCAGAGCTGCTCCCTCCACTACTCAAGCCACAGCTCACCTGCCCCATTTACAGGAACCCCCAAAGGCTAGCCCGCGTTGTCTCCTATCCTGAGCCAGGGAAGCTTTTACCACTCACTCTTTTGTTGGTTTCTCCAACCCTGACCGATCAGGCCTTTTTGATGTTGGTGTTACCAAATCCAGAGCCCACATCCACGTCCTTTCTTCCAAAAACAATGCAATCTGCAATTATTGATACGCCTCGTTGTGGTTTCTGACTTTCTGCCAAATTTGTCTGGAACGTTTGGGCTTTGATCACTAATCTGTGACCAAGCATTGCCCTGATGATTTGGGAAAGCAACCAAACTTACTATCCGAGTAAGGGGCTAATGATAAAGCCACCTGTCACAGTGTCACCTTCTTGGCCTACCGGTGGATGTCAGCTCCTCACAGTTGCCTCTTCTGGCATTTCCTGAGACCCTTCCTTCTCAAGAAGAGAGTCCACAGGGGTGATGATGTAGAAAAGGAAACCATGGTAATGACCCCCATCTATCTCAGTCAGTTTCAATCCTGGGAGCAGGGAGAAAGCCAAACTTTGTATGTTTCCAGCATGCACAGCCAAGTTCCAGGGCAAGAGAGCAATGACGTCCTGACTTGTGGCCTGGTGGCATGTGCATAGGCTTGACATGCCATGGTCTGGCTGTTGCCCCTCTGTCAGAGTAGCTGCCCAGGGTCCGTGGCCACGAGCTGGAGGCCCCTCTCCCTCCTCTCTGACCAGGGGCTTGCATTCTAGAAGGTGAGGGGAATGTGTAACTCTGGCGTTAACCCTCTGCAGGGCTCAGATGGGTGCTGACTATGGCCCATGGGAAGTTGAGGTGCTCACATAATTAAACTCAGGTCTATGACCTTAATTGAGCAAACACCTTGGGCTCCTGGCCGGGTCCACTCATGATGGTTTCTGAAGCCCTTCTGCAGGGGAGCCTTGTCCACAGCTGCTCAGAGCCTTGCTCCAGATTCAGATAAACTGAGTGTGCTCTCTCTACTGTGTGAGGCTCTCTCTCCTGGTGCCTCAGTTATGTCTCAAGTGGGGAACTCATGGTATCTGCTGCTCAGGATTTCTGTGAGGAAGTGATGAGAGAACATGCCCTTTAGCAGGTGTACTAAGCAATGAAGATTGTTACTAAAGGATGGATTCCCCTGACACCCGAGCTGTAAACATGGGCCTTGAAAGGGGTGATGATGAAGCTGGCAGGGGAGGTGGGGAGGGCCGGTTGACCTTGCTGCTGTCCAGCAGTCCATGCCCTGGTGGAATGGATCTTCCCCGAGGACACACGGTGCTGAGTCTCGACCCACAGCATGAGGTACCATATGACCGTCCCCAAGTCGATGACTACAGTGGCTCCCTAGCAGGTTCCATTGATGCCCTGTCCTGTATCCCATTGGCTCACCTGAGTTGACCAGCGTTGCAAGCAGCCTATGACCCCAGCCAACTGCCTCTTTCTCTTTCTCTCTTACTTAGGCACCAAGGGAGCTTGCTTGAGCAAATGCCAGTGCAACCAGGCAGGGTACGTGTGTCTGTGTGCGTGCATATAAGTTCGGCCGATGGAGATGACAGTGAGTGGATAAATGGCCCAGCCCCCTGTCCTCCAGGTGATTATTTCAAGGTGTCTTCTGCACAGTTTCTTAGGGAGCCCAAGTGGGATTGAGCCTGTTGTCCGCGGCCATCCCAGGTTATTGACAAACACTGTGTTGACTTTCCTTCCTTCCCTGACTCGCTCTCTCCACTGCCTCCCTTATTTCCTGGGATCAGGGCCCTGATGAACCACTGTATCCAGCCAGGATCTGCCTCCAGGGAGACCTGAACTAAGACCAGAGATGCCTGGAAACCAAGGTGGCCTGATGCGTCAGCTGAGGCATTTCCGCATTGGTGGCCAGAGGCTTGCTGGCACGCTTTCTTCCCTCTGAGGGGCCCTTAGTGCCTCCCACCCCACCTCCTACCCCTGCACATCATAGGCCCAGGCCCCAGCCACCAGAGCGAGGCCAGTGACTCATCTGTGATTCATCTGAGCACCCCAGCATTGGCACGTGTCTGAAGACACCAAGTGGAAGTTATGTCTTCTGTGCCCTCCTGATGAGGGGTGAAAGCTGAAGGCGCTGGTCCCCGGCCCATCCTCTTCCTCTGTCCATATGTAGATGAGTGTCTTCAGAGGCCTGAATTCCTGTTTTGTTTTATATTTTTTTTTAAGTTTATTTATTTTGAGAGAGAGAGAGACAGAGAGAGAGAATATGAGCTAGGGAGGGGCAGAGAGAGCGGAGACAAAGGATCTGAAGCAGGTTCCACATTATCAGTGCAGAACCCTTTGTGGGGCTCAATCTCATGAGCCTCGAGATCATAACCTGGGCCAAAATCGAGAGTCAGACGCTCAACTGACTGAGCCACCCAGGCGCCCCTGAGTTCCGGGGTTTTGAAATGACTGCCATGGCCCACATGAAGCGTTTTGAATCAGAGCTACGCTCAGTCCAACTGCCTCTTCCTCCTGCCTACATGTCGCAGGGTTCAGGTGTCCCGTTACTTGGGAGGGATTAGCTCAGTGAAATCTAGAGCTAGAGAGGCCCTTGCATTTCAACGCGTGCAGAGACACCCATTACCTATGGCTGTGGCTGCTACTCTCCAAGGCCTTTCTCATGGCCATTGTTGACCACGACCCCCCTCTCCACCATCTTTCCCTCTGAGTCCAAATGTGACATCATGATCACACCAGGCAGAGGATGGGCAGGGCGAGGCCAGGAAGCAAGGCGCAGGACCCTGGGGTGACCGAGATGAACAAGACAGCTGAGCCTCCTGTTCTGGAGAAGGTTGCAGACTAACGAGAGTAGATCATAACAAATACGCAAGATGATTTCAGGTAACAGCAGGTTCCACCAAGAAAATAAACCCATGGTAATGAAGGAGATAGGTGAAGGGGGAAAGCTTTAAAGGGCAGGTCAGCTGAGGCTGGCCTGGGCTCGGTGGGTTCCACATCTGGAAAGTAGGACAGGGAGTCTGGAGGGTGGGAACAAGGGGTCCTGGCAAGATGTGGTGTCAGGACAGCAGGGCAAGGCGTCTGGGGCCGCGATTGGGGGTTCCACAGCCCCATGTAAGGACGAGAAGATGTTACTGCCAGATTTTCAGTGGGGATATGACATGATCTCATTTATGTTATTTTCTTTTTTCAGTAAAAAATTGAGGTATTAGGGAGCCTGGGTGGCTCAGTCGGTCAAGCACCTGACTTCAGCTCAGGTCAGGATCTCGCGGTTTACGGGTTCGAGCCCTGGTTCGGGCTCTGTGAGCCCAAGGCTCAGAGTCTGGAGCCTTCTTCAGATTCTGTGTCTCCCTGTCTCTCTGCCCCTCCCCTGCTCACGCTGTCTCTCTCACTTTCAAAAACATAAATAAACATTTAAAAAAATCGTTTTAGGTCAAGGTATTAAATAGATTTAGGGGGTGCGTTGGTGCACACATCTTGGGAACGTCTCAATGAATTTTCCCATGTGTTCACCTGTGTTGCACCCACATCAAAACATAGGACAGTTCTGGAACCCCAGGAATTTTTTGTTTCTGAAAGATCCTTCTGGCCGCTCTGTGGAGAATGCAGTGCAGGGAGGTGAGTCCAAACAGGGAGACCCGTCAGAGGCGAGTATGGCCATCCAGGCTTGGATTAGGGTAGATGCGGTGGAAAGAGAAAATGGTGGGTTTGGGAGGCTTTTTGGTTGAAGTGCCAATAAGAGCAACAGAGACATTGAGAAGACATGTCAGATCTTTTGGCTTTGACCATGGCACATTGTAGGGCAATGGGGAACAAGGGAAGGATTGTGCTGGGGAATGGGGTAGGGCAACGTGGGGCAATCCCTTTGACCTGGTAAAGTGAGATGCCATGGCCACCCTCTGCCTCCCCCAGATCCCATATCAGAGCCCCCCAGAAACGAGTCACTGGAATGGTGAGAGCTGATAGCAAGTGTCCCCGACTGGCCTAAGGACAGAAAAGCACCGTCCCCGGCTAGCCCGAGGCCATCAGGAGAGGTAGGGGGAGGGCGGCTTTGGGAGGACAGCGTTCGCTCTCAGCTGTGTCCCTTGGAAAGCTGGGTCACTGGAAGGAGAGGTGCAGAGCAGGGCGTGACGCTGGCTTCTCACTCAGGAGCCATCTGCTCACTAATGCAAACAGCCCCGTCTGTCAGGCCAGGCGAGGAAAAATGACTGGGGCAGCCCCATCGCCGAGCCGAGGGAGAGGGGTCTCTGGACCCATGAGGTAATCCCTCCGGTGATGTATGGCCCAGAGAAGAGCTGGGTTAATGATCTTCTGCAGGACCCGGGAGTAAAACACAGTAATTTCATAATACCGCGTGTGATGGATTAAGGCGTGTTAATACCAGGAGTATACATTAAGGGAAATGATCTTGCTGGCATGCTAAATGGCAAAATAAAAGCACTTTTAGAAACTTCCGTGATTAATTGGTCTGCCCTTTTAGTTCCGTACCATGATAAAGTAAAGCTCACTTCTCCTGGTCGCCTCCCAGGCAATTCCTCTAAATCCCCCAGCCCTCCAAGGACCCCCCGGGAAGGCCAGCCTCGGGGGAGAGCCCAGACCTGCAGCCTGGGACGTGCCCCCACGTCGTCTCCCTTTCCTGCTCTTACTTGACCATTTGAGGTCCCACCGGGGCAGCCGGTTCGCACAGTTCAATGTGCTCGGCAACCCTGCTGTCCAGGTTGGATCCCTGCTCCTCTGCCTGACAGCCTCACATCCTTGGGCGAGCTAAATATAGAACACCTTTAAGTCTCAGTTGTTTCTTCTGTAAAATGGGGACAACAGGAAACCTATCTGCTGAGGTTATAGGGATACGAGGAGCTGATTTATTTAACAAGCGCTCGTATGGCATTTCCTATGTGCTAAGACCCGTGAATGCATGGCCAAGGCTTAGGACGGCACCTGTCATACGGTGAGCGCCCCGTAAATATTAGCTCTTGGTGTGCTGGCTGTATTGATATGGCCCAGTAGCCCCAAGGAGCAGGGGACCATTGATATCCCATTTCACGGGTAGGGAAAGCTGAGGCTCAGAGAGTTATGTAAGTTTCTGGAGTGCCCGGGAAAGGGCAGGGCAAGGAGTAGGCACAGATAGGCCCACCTTTAACCAGTGGGCTTCCAGAACCCCACACCCGGTCTCCTTGGGAGGAAATAGCTGCTCCGGTTCTGTTCACAGGTGATAACTCTAGAGCTGGAAGGAGGAAGAGCCTCTGGACCGGCACCCAGACATTCCCTTGCTGGGTGCTGCCTTTGACCTCAGGAGGCCCCCTCCCCGCCCTCACAGAGCCCCACCTTGGAGGCAGCTGCCGCACTGTGGCAGAGAGGGCCAGGCCAGAGCCAGGAGCCCCGAGGGGAAGGCTCAGCCCTGCTGAGCCCTGCTCAGCGGTGTTATTCACACTGCGACACCGGGCAAGCTGCCCGCCTGAGTCCTCATCCCCCGGCACGGCGGCGAGGCGTTAGAAAGACAAGGCAAGAGGACGTTTTGTAACCTGCAAAACAAAGAACAGATCTGAGGCAGGATGAATCCTCCCTGCCCCGGAAGGCCTTGCGAGAGCCTTGTCCGCAGTCTGGCCGCCCTCCTTCCTGCTGCAGGAGAGCGAAGTGGAGTTCATTCAAGGTGGGCAGGTGGCTTCTGGCCATTTCTACCTCCCGTCGGAGGCCTGCCCGGTCCACCTGCCTGGTGTGCACCGGTATCTTCCCCTGCTGGGTGCTAATGCCGGTTGGATCGTCAGGCTTCTCTCCTGCATCACGCTGGTAACTGCCTGCCTCTTACAGACTCCTTCAGCCTCCATATTTGTCCACCCATTCAACAGTCACTTACAGATGCCTACTCTGCTTGAGCCAGCTGGGATGGCAGCAAGAATACGACAGAACTGACTTTGGACCTTGCAGAGCCTATGTTCGAGTGACAGTAAATGGAGACCAGCCATCCCATTCGGGGCTTACGGCTTTCTATCTCCCACAGATATTTAGTGTGAGGGTGGTAAGCTCCCACTGCCCCCGGTAGGCGGGCAAGTGGCATCGACGGATGAGGCAGGTCAGTGCGACGCAAAGGGAGCGGTGACATCTGAGGTGGCCTGGCCAGCCCCTCCTGTCCATACCAGCCGCGGCCGTTCTGGTCCCACGTGGGAATGTGGACCCAGCGGTCGTGTCTTCTGCTTCTCCTAGAGAATGGGGTAACGCTGGATTTTTTTTTTCCCCTTGAAATTTTCAGCATTAGCCACCAACTCAAAAATGTTTTGACACCACGTAGGTCAAATGAAACCCCTCTGCTAGCCAGATCTGGACCACCGCCTGGCCGTTCACAATCTTCGACTGAGAGCACCGCTGTTAGTTGGTTGACGGAACCCTTTGCTTGTGCATAGCACCCTACACCGTGTATACAACACTTTCCCAGAGAAGACCTCATGTGGTGCTCATCACAGCCCTGGGAGGAGACTGTCACCGAGTGTTCTCTCAACGAACATGATCCGAGACGGGCTAGGAGCCGCTCGTTCTCCCAGGCGAGAGCGTGTGTGAGCAAATGAAGCATCGAAAAACATCGCACAACTCAGACGTGGTGTGGAAAAGAGCTCAGGGACCAGGACTCAGATTCCCTTTGGTGTTCAAAAGGGCTGCTTTCTCTGCGTCTACAAGACTACGGGCACATAAATCCCGTAGTGGCCGGTTGGAGTCAAGGGCTCCAGAACTTGACCAGCGGAGTCCGGATCCTGCCTCTGCTGCACTACCACGGGAATATTGCTCAAATTCTACTCGCCAGCCCGCGCATCTGCCAAATGGGGATGATGACAACTTTGACTACGTCATGGGGCTTTTACCAGGATGCAGTACCAAAATGCCCATAAACTCTTCGTTATAGTCAGCCCTCGATAAATATTGCCACTATCGTGGGGAGTTTGGATCCGTAAAGTCCGTTATTTGGAAAATTTAATGGTATGAGACAATGCTTATTATACAATGTGAAATGAAAAAGTGGGTACCAGACAGGCTAACTTTATCTTTGTATACACGGGCTGAAAGCTGGAAAGAAACAGGGAGGGAGATGCGTCAAAACGGTAGTAATTTTGGGTACCAGGATTATAGGTGATTTTAATTGTCCGCCTTATAATTTGCTGAATTTGTAAAATTTTCTACAGTCGGCATGTATTAATTTAGAAAAATCAAAGCAGGATAATTTATTTCGAAAAAGTAAATTCCCAGTCTTGCAGAAAGGAACTTTAGCCTTAAACTTGTCCTCCCCAACACAGGCAACTGCTTTCCAAGGAAGCCCCTGCACTTGGGGGTCCCCGACTGTCTGGGATTCCCAAGGCTGTCCCAAGAGTCGACCCCCAGGCGTGAGTCTTTTTGGGGATCTCTGAAGAGCAGGGGTCCCCTCACTTCCTGGTCCAGTCCCCAAATCCAATCGCTCTTGCCTTCCACTCCCCCGCCCCCACCGGGCAGAGCTATGTCACAACAAGCCATTCCTGTCCTGAAGAGAGAAGGGAATCATCTTGGGCCCCTCCTGCCCACTGCCCAGGACAGTTGTTGAAGAATTGGCCCGCCTACCCTCATGTCTCAGAAAGTTCTCAGATTATTTGCTGGTATAGGCAGAGTAGTAAAGTTTGATTATTCACTTCCGATTTTTACAAAGCTCCTAAAAGCACCAAGAAAGGAAAGGAGATGAGCAAACCTGAAGCAGCCAACCTACCTTTCCATGTTCAGGTGCACCAATGAATGAATGAGTGAATGAGTGAATGAATGCAAGCTGCTGTGGTGTTTTTGCCATTTTCTATGAAACCACGAGCTCCCCCGAAAGCAAATTCATTTCTGCTAAATCCTAGGCCCGTTGCATTAGAGAAAGAAAAATACCCACCCCCCCCCTAGTTTGAATGCACCTCTCTTAAAAATATGGAAGATGATCATACAATCAGACAAATATAGCTTTTGAAGAGTATGAAGTTCTGGTCTAAAATTACATTTAATTATTGTTACATTTCAGACTTTGTAGGAAATAACAGTGCGGAAGTGTGACTTTCAAATTAGCATTGCAAGTGTCTGTGAGGTAGGTGAGGGTTTTAGCAAACCGCGGGGTTTTGAGCCTAAAATTACATGACATTATTTGCAACCGCAAAATTAGGTTGATTAGTTATTGTTCAAACTCATCTGCGAGAGAGAATGACTAGTAAGTTTTATCCCCACCACACACAAGTTTTCCACGTCCCCTCCCCACCCCACCCCCTGCTCCTTAAAGCCAGGCGAATCTTGAGCTCTCCTGAATGTTTTGACCTAACACTGGTGACGAGGCCCAACCAGAAATGCCAGCCATGAAGGGAGAGTCATTTTGCCTCATTATAGGACAACATCAGTGGCTGTTCTTTGGCCCCTTAATTCATTTCTTATAGTTTTTCTTGTCACATCCACTTGCTTTATAGCTTACTAACTCGCAAGTTATCGTTGTAATTTATGGTCAAAATTGAGTGGTAGCAAATCAAGGAATATTTCCATTGATTACCCTAAATTGTCTAATCTCCTGTATGTTTTTAGAACTTGATTGGGTGGTATTTACTGATTGCCTTCATCTAATTTAAAAATCAATCAATGGCAACAATGAGTGCTGGGGGATAAATTGAGTCTAATGCAGCCTAACCGAGGCAAATATCCATCAGGCCTGTGCACAATCACATCTGTGGGCGGTTTTAATACATAAACCATAACGGCCTGGAGCTGGGCGTCCGGAATGGACGCGCTGAAAATTCCCACTGGCATCTCATGCCTCTTGCATTGTCTATTTAGGGTGATTGCCCTCTGCCAGCATGAACATATTTCACTACAATAAAGCTGGAGCGAAGGAGATAAAAACGGGATCTGATTGTGTTTCAAGGCTTGCCAGTGCATCTTGGTCCCCCACATCCTCTGAGGATATTAACGGAAATTAACATAACGCCAGCCTTTTCTTAACTGCCTGCACGGTCCCAGGGAGAAACATCCGTGAGCTCGCGAACTCATCCCTCTGACACTCATATGCATCTGTTTTTGTTTTCATCATTACTTTCCGGACATTTGCTACGGCCGGTCATGGGGCATGGCATTTTGGTACGTTACACCGTTTACTTACACTTACACGTACGCTCAGAGGTGTGTTGGCTCCATTGTACAGATGGGAAACTGAGGCTTGGGTGAATTTGACAGCTGGTCCCAGATCACGTGGTTGGATGAGCAGGAAAACTGGGTCTTTGGGCTGCGCGCCACATCCAGGAGCTAAATGTCGAGCAACCCAGAGAAGGTAAAGGGGAACAAATCCAAGACCCTGAACAAATTTACTTCTGATTAGGAGTCAAAGATGCACCCAATTCACAATAAGACAGAGCAGGATGAAATAAGGGCTATCGCGGGGCACCTGGGTGGTTCAGTCGGTTAAACATCTGACTCTTGATCTCGGCTTGGGTCACGATCTTGAGGTTTGTGAGTTCGAGCCCCACATCAGACTCTGTGTCGACAGATCTGCCTGGGATTCTCTCTCGCGCTCTCTCTGCCCTTTCCCTGCTTGTGTGCATGTGCACCCTCTCTCAAAATAAATACATAAACTAAAAAAAGAAAAGAAAGAAGGGCCATCACCGTCCTGGAAGCCAGGAGTTATTATGGGGCACAAAGGAGCAGAAAGACTAAGTTTTAACTTAGAGACCAAAGAGTCAGAGATATCACATTTTGGGTTTTTTGGGCTGTCTAGACACAGTTGGGCCCTAGTGGGGGGGGGGGGGCAGGGAAGGGAAATGGTTTCAGGATCCCCAGCAAGGGCAGAGTACATAAGATCTCTACGTGTATGATTTGTATTATGCAGCATGGCAGGGCACCTGACCTGCTCACCAGCCCTGGGCAATGCCTGGCAAGCCCTTTCCTTGAACTCTCTATCTGTGAGCACCTTCAGCCCCAGACCCTGGACTTCTGGAGGAAACTCCTCTGAATTTATAATGAACTTCAGAGGTATTCTGAAGAGGGAAGTTGAGGAAGATTCGAACATGCCCCTTCCTTAAACGAGAAACACCACTTGGCATCACTGGAAGGCTCTATAGATTAAGACGAACAGATAAATATTCCAAAGTGTTGAGTTTGACCCAAAGTAAAACTTTGCCCATCCCTGGAGGCCATTCCAGGTGATCCCCGTCCGTCTGCCTCAGAATTCTCAGAAGCCCTCGAGAACCAGGGAAGCAGTAGGTCAAGATCTCAACCGGAAGAACCCACAACCTCACTAAGAGCGGCTCCCCAAACCCACAAAGCTGGACAGGGGGTTTTCAACCCAAGCAAGCAACTCCATAGGCAGGAAAACTGGACACCAGTGGACAGGGCTGCAAACCAAGAACTGTCCCGGGCTGTAATTCAAAGAGGATTTTGCAGTTCAGCATCTGACCAAACTTAGAGACTGTTTCACGGACCTTGGAATGTGTAGAACCCTCAGCAGGCTCCCACCCTGTCCTGTTGGACTGTCCGGTATCTCGGACACCATGGCCCTTTTTCTCAAACAAAATATTGTAAGATTCTTATCCCGGGGCTGTACAGCTCAGGAGGGCTATGGGCCATTCCCGCTTGGTTCCCCGAGATGCTTAAGGCATCTTTTTTTCCCTTAAAGACTTTAATTGTTGAGAGCATTCTTAGGTTCACAGTAAAATTGAAACAGATATAAACAATACCTCAGGTACCCCTTACCCCCACACATGCATAAACTCTCCCTTGATCAGCAGCTGCCACTGGGATGGTACATTGGTTACAACTGATGAACTTCCACTGACATACCACTGTCACCCAAGTAGTTTACACGAGGGCTCATTCTTGGTGTTGTGCATTCTATGGGTTTGGGCAAATTTCCAATGACAAATCTATCCGCCATTATGCAGCATCATCCAGAGTATTTTCACTGCCTTAAAAATCCTCTGGGTTCCATCTGTTCATCACCCCTGCCTCCGCCCCGACTCCCTGACGACTGCTGATCTTTTCATTGTCTCCATAGTCTAGCCTTTTCCAGCATGTCATACAGTTGAAATCCTACAGCATGTAGCCTTTTCAGATTGGCTTTTCACTTAGTAATACGCATCGAAGATTCCGCCATGGCTTTTCATGGCTTGAAAGCTCATTTCTTCTTAGTGCTGAATAAGATTCCATTGTCTGGATAATACATCTTTTTGAATGAGTGAGTTATTGAACATTTCCCAACCACAAGGCTCTTTTTTTCATAGCTCAGCGACAGTTGGCCAGGCATTTCTTGAGCCTCTCAGTGACAGGGGGATGAGTACTTGAAGTTCCTGCTCCCTGTACTTCCCCCATGCCGTCTCCTTCCTTCTCCGTTATGGCCGTTGGCTGAGACTGCTGGTTGTCCGCCATATCTTGCCTCCCCCTTCCCAAGGTAAGAAAGCTCATATTTTAGCTGGTCACAGAATAAAGCTGACATTTATCAGCTTTCCTCGCAGGTGGGTGTGCACAAGTGACTGTTAACTTGTGGGATATAGGTGAAATTTTGCAGAGCTGTTTCTGAGAACTGTCTTCAAAAGAGTTGGGGGTTGCCGGGGTAGCTCAGTGGGTTAAGCGTCTGACTCTTGGTTACTGCTCCAGTCATGATCTCATGGTTTGTGAGTTTGAGCCCCACATCAGGCTCTGACAGCTCAGAGCCTGCTTGGGATCCCCTTTGTCTCCCTCTCTCTCTCTGCCCCACCCCCTGCTTGCATTCTCTCTCTCTCTCTCAAAATAAGTAAATAAATAAATAAGAGTTGGTATGTTGTACAGCAGAACGGCATGTGAATGTTTGTAACAGCTTTACTGATGATCACTAAAAATGGAGGCAACCAAGATGTTCTCATGATGTGATGACCGTGATACTTTATGTCTGTGATCTTCCTCCCCCAACCCCTAGCCCTAGTTTAATCAGGACAAAGTCACCAGACAGATTCCAAAGGAAGGACATTCTGCAAAATATCCAACCGGTGCTCGTCAAAACTGTCAAGGTCATTAAAAACAAGGAAAGTCTGAGGAATGCGTCAAAGCGAAGAGGGCCCTAAGGCGACATGATGAGTACGCGTAATGTGCTATTTTGGATGAGATCCTGGTACAGAAAAAAGACATTAGGTAAAAATGAAGGAAATCTTACCAAGTATAGACATTAGTCGATATTAACGTATCAGTGTTGGTTCTTTCATTTTAACAAATATGACATACTTAGACAAGATGTGAATAATGGGGAAACTGGAGGTGGGTGCTATGGGAACTCTTTCTTTGTACACTTTTTGTAATTTTTTTGTAACTCTAAAACTGATTTAAAATTTGAAAACTGTTTAATCATAATAATAAAAGAGTTTGTAAGCAGCTTTTGCCCCAATCTATTTTGGTGCTTCCTCCATTTTACTTCCTGGAACGCGGATCTGTGGGCTGCCATCTTGGAACATGAAGACGAGTCAGCCCCTGACCTGGATGGCGGAGCAGCAAGCAGGAAGGAAACTGGGTTCCTGAGCACTTCATGAAGCTGAGCATTCACACCAGGCCCGGACAGTCCACTTCCAGCTTTTACGTGAAAGAAAGGTAAAGTCCGATCCTGTGTAAGTCTTATTATTTGAGGTCTCTCTCAGCCAAATCCAGTTCTAACCAATACTGCCCTTTGCTTTTTATTCGGAACAGAGGTTCCCTGGGTGGAGATCCAGACTGCCCTATGGGGATGGGGGCTCAGGTGCCTGCTCCCTGACCGTTCCCCTCCCCAGAAGCCCTCAAAGCCCTTCTGCGTGAAGCACAGTGTGGAGGCCACTGCTCCATGGCATTGGTGTTATAACTATTCAGTTTTATGGGACTCTACAGGTTACAGTATTTTCCCTCTACGGATGCACAGAATTTGAAAGCTGAGGTACCCTCAGGGCTCCACCTGCCCTCCTTTTGCAACTGGGGTAACCAAGGCCTCTAGGGAGGAGAAGGCCCTTAGTCTTGGAGCTGGCACCGGGAGCCCATTCTTATGCCTTCTGATATCATTATCCACTGACCTAGTAGGTGCTGGACTGGTTCTGGAAAGCCCTCAGGGCTCCCCAGAGATGGGGTCGGGAGGCGGGGGTTAAAGGAGGGGGAAATGGTGAAAGGGGGTGTGGCCAGGGGGCGTGGCCGGGTGGGCAAGGCCTGGTGCTCCAGCCTCAACATTCCCCAGAATATCCTCTTTTGTCTATGTGACATGTTCTGTTTCTCAGATTTTATTTTTCAGAAGAGGGGTCTCATAATGAAAATTACAACATGTCAATAAAAATGTACAACACCCACTGCCCTCCTTACCTCATGTTGATGCTAAAAATAGTAACTAGTGGGCGTATATGATGCTACCAGCACTGTGCTGGACCCTGTCCCTGCACGATTGCAATAAAGTCTCACCACAAACGTGCAAGGGAGCTGTTTGCCTCAGTTTACATGGGGAGAAGAAACTGACGTTGAAAGAGGTGAAGTAACTCTCCAGAGACAACTCCCTGATTGCCCTGACCCAAAGCCGGTCCTAACCACTGAACCACACGGCCCTCCTGACCTTGGGGAGTGCGAAGAGCTGAGGTCCAGGCCAACAGCTGGTTGCCTGTGTGGTCCTCTGCAAGGCCTTGCCTTCGGTGCCCTGTAGAGTCACCTCCTGCAGCCAGAGGACTCGGCATCCACATCCACTAAACCATCACTAAGGGTTTCTGCGGCTGTGGGCACTCCGGCAGTTAGTGACCTGCGACCAGTTCACAGCGGAGCCTGGGGCCTGCCCCCATGTCACCTCGTCTCTCCTGAACCAGCGCCTGTCCAGGCCCCCAGGCCCCCAGGCGCCCTGGGTGGAACCTATTCTTCTGTCTCCCCCAGAGAGGCCTGGGAGAGGCGTCACCTCCCTGCTCCGTTTGAGATGTCACCATCAGGTGTGGACACTGTATGGGGAGCGTCTATTACTGCGACATGTGTCTATTTGTCATCGAGGGGCGCGCCCATCACTTACACAAATCCACCCCCGAGATGTCGGGGCGGGCATCATTTTTAAAAAAATTGAAAGGAGGCCATTACCATCATTAGGCCCACCTGAGAGAGCCTCTCTCGGTGATGGAAGAGGTTTCTGCTCTCTGGCCTCCTCCGTGGCGGGTCATTAGTTAAAGGGAGAGTGTGTGTGGGGTGGGGGATGGGGTGCTGGGGCGGCAGGCCGGGTCCGACCATGGGGCTCCCTTTGGAGAAAGGAGCCAGAGACAAATGATTCCAGTCTGAATTCCATATACACCGGAGATTGCTTATCGACCCACATCAGAATATGCGGGCTGGCCCCGGGGACCGGCCGAGTATTTTCCCAGGGAGTTAATAACGTGGCAGCTGAACTGTCTTGTCCAATTCACTGAAGCCAGGCGTCTAATCAGGACGGAGTTTCTTATTTTGAGGATTCTTGCCACTTCTGTGTGCTGCCTCCCTTCCACTCTGCTGGCCCCCTGTCAGTGATTGAAATGACAGCCCATGGATGGGAGGCTAATCAAATTGTTTATTATCGACCTAAATCAATATGTATAGATTGTCGAAACATCACTGTCACGCCACCAAAAAGTCATACTAATAATTCCCTGGCTGCAGATGTAATCCAGCCGCGATTTCTCCTACTTGAATTACATCTGAGTTTAGGAGAGCGAAAACAATTATAAAGGGGAGGGGGCGAGCAAGGGGGGGGGACCGGGCCCTCTGCTAGGAAGATGTTTACACAACTCGATACAACAGCATTGGGTATTAATGATGGAATGTCACTTTGCCCTGTTTAAATGTGAGTCCTCAGCTGGGGAGAGTGTCGCAAACACACACAGGGGAAGCGAGAGGGAATTGTTCTAAGATCTAAGCTCGGGGGGCGAGGGCTGGGCTCCGCTCATCTCTCACGTCCTGCAGGGACTGGTTGAGGTGGGGGCATGGGGAATCAAGACAGCCCGTGGGCCTGCTGAGCATCTGAGAGGCAGCCCCGGGCCACGCTCTGGGCTATCGACAGGGCTCTACTGGGGTGTCACCCTTGAAGGCCACACCACACCTTTCCCTCCAGATTCAATAGCCAGGCTTGGTTTTGCTCCTTTTCAGATAGTTTGAACAGCTGGAAAGGAGCATCGTAGGGACCAAAAACCATAATACTATTTTTTAATGTTTGTTTGTTTTTGTTATATTCTTTTATTCTGCATCGCACCCACACATTCTGTCTTACTCTGATCATCTCCACAAAAGTCTAATTGCTAAATAGAGCCTAGTCTCTACATATTTTAGAGACAGAGAGAGAGAGAGAGAGAGAGACAGAGTGTGAGCGGGGGAGGGGCGGAGAGAGAGGGAGACACAGAATCTGAAGCAGGCTCGGGGCAGTCGGTTAAGCGTCCGACTTCGGCTCAGGTCATGATCTCACCGTTCGTGGGTTCCAGCCCCGAGTCCGGCTCTGTGCTGACAGCTCAGAGCCTGGAGCCTGCTTTGGATTCTGCGTCCCCCTCTCTCTCTCTGCACCTCCCCCGCTCATGGTCTGTCTCTCTCTGTCTTTCAAAAATGAATAAACATTTAAAAAAAAAAATTCAAAAAAAAAAAAAAAAGAATCCGAAGCAGGCTCTAGGCTCCGAGCTGTCAGCACAGATCTCACGCGTCGTGAGATCGTGACGTGATGCCACAGTTGGACGCTTAACCGGCTGAGCTACCCAGGTGCCCCCAAACCATAATAATAATCATCGAGCACGTTGAATGTGTTGGCATTCTAGAGCCAGGCCCGTGCTAACCAATGCAGATGTTGTTAGGAATTAGAAAAAGGCACCCCTGCAGGTGGCTGAATCAGGAAAGGCACGCTCTCTGGACAGGCACAAGCTCACAGGTGCAAGGCTCAGCTGACCAAATTTTGCTGGAGGCGTCACAGCCCCCTCACCCCTGAACCTGCACCTGGGCACGACACCAACGGGGGGAGTGAATGCAGGAGTCTGTCCGCGCCGCTCTACTGGCTTTCCCTGAATGAGCTCATTTCCTTCTTATAATAACCCACCAGGGAGACGCTCTCCTCCCCAGTTTCCAGATGGGGAAGCTGAGGCACTGTAAAATTAGATGATTTGCCCAAGGTCCTGCTTGCCAGCAGCAGAGCTGGGGTTTGAATTCCGGCAATTGGCTGGCACATTCTAGTGTCTTAATCAGGACACGCGTCAGGGCGGGCTGTGCGTGAACGTGCTCAGGAGGGGACTTTGAGGGTCCGGCCCAGCCAGCTCCGCCCTTGACCCCCTCCCTCCATCCGCCTGCTCTCTGCCTCCCGCGGGTGCTGGGACTCTCCCAGGAGGGTAGCTATGGCTTTAGGCCACTTACCGAAGCTCCCATTTTCCTCTCGGTGAAATGGGAAGCATTGTGCCCCCCCCACCCCCACCCCCACCCCTCCCCCCACCCCCGCCCCGGGCTGCCTCCCAGGGCGGCTGGGACAGTTGAAGGAGATGAGATGAAACCGGCTTTACAGGCTGGAGACCTTAGGGCAGGAGGGGGGCTGTCACCCTCTAGCACCCTGCTCTCTGGGGAAGAGTGAGTCCCCCGGCTGCTCCAGAGGGGAGGAGGGCCAGCCCCCCGGCCGCCTCTCCCGCACCCACATCAGGTGCTTTCTGCACACGGGATGCTCCGGTGCTTCCAGAACTGCCAGTGCCCACACCTGTGTGTGGGGGGGGGGGGGGGGGGGAGGGGGGGAGGGTCATAAACTCTCCATGTCCCCTTTGGAGCATGCCATCTGTTTCCTGCTGGGACCCACCCCGCCCTGGCACACGTGGCATGCCCCCCACGCTCCAATTCCACGGCATCCACCCGAAACCAGGGTTCTGAGATTTCCCAGTGCAGAGATCGGCCCAGCGCCAAATACGGCCGGTGTATTCCGGTCTGCTCCTGCCTTCCTAGAATCTAGACGTGACGTCCAAATGACATCTGTGTCCCCTGGGAGCACCCTCCGGTTGAGCACGCTTTAACTGACAGGCAGGAGCGTGGAGGTGGCCTGTTTTCGGGGGTGCCCAGCCACTGGGCCCCCATCTTTCTGCGAGCTGCGGGGAGACTGTCCTCCCCCTTCCTGCCTTGGCTCCCACGTGCAGCTGGAAGGCGGGAGCAGGCAGGCCAGGATCCCCAGCTCGCTGACATGTCCTGCGGGGTAGACCAGGCCTTCCCACCGTCACCTGAGGCAGGGTCTCTTGGGCCTGCAGTTCGCCTTCGGCGGCCGGGAGAAACACAGGCGACTTCCAGTGACGACACAGCCTGCTTCAGTCTTAAGAAGCAGGTCTGTTCTTGGCTTCCCCAAGCCGGGCTTGAACAGATGCCGTTTGCTGGGAACCAAATGTTTAGTACCCCGTGTGCTTTTGAATGAGATGCGGAAAACCACCTCTCCACTGCCTCCCCGCTTTGCTCGGTGTGGCCGAAAGTAGGGAGCCACTCGAAGGCTCCAGAAAGCCGAGTTCCGTCTGCAGCTCCCCAGCCTTTCAGGTTCAAGCGGTTCTCAACTTGGCAACCACACTGCCCCTGTCCCTAGCAGAAAAAATAAAAACCCACCAGCAAAAAATACATTACGCTGGGCATTATATTTCTGTGACGGAAATAACTCATTTTCATGACACGCTATAATAATAGCAAATTATGGCACACAATGAATCCATTCTCATTAAAGTCTGTATGGAGAAAGCAAAGAATACAAAATGTATACAATTGTTTAAAGGAAAAATGCCATGTAATATAAAAGATACTCTAATCGCTATTTCTAATTGCAAAGAAGAGAAAATCACTAAAAATTTTTTACAGCATCTAATTACCAGGAAAAAAAAAAAAAGGCAGGCCCACACACACAATAACTCTCTATAAAATTAATAATGAAGAAGAACTTCAGATAACTGTAGTTTCTCAAAATTGCTCTCCTTCCAGTCGAAAAATGTAACGGGAACAGTTAGCAAGGCGCTGGGTGACCCTGCTTTCGAGCAGTTCTTGGTGTGAGGTCGTCGCTTCCTGGGGGTCTCGCCCATCGCCTCGTTACATCCTCAGGCAACCCCTCTACCTGGCGCAGTTATCCTTCTTCACCCTGGAGGAAACTGAGGCTCAGGGAGATTTCCTACGTCGGCCAGGATCTAGCGTTACCGTCCATTGTGGTCCGCCCACAGCAGTGCAATCGATACCTATCGCCCTATCGTCCTCATCAACACCGTTACTTCCATCAGCTGGGACAGTCCATTCCATGATCATCCAATCACGGTCCCCAGCCAAGAAGGCCAGGTGTCAGGACTTGAACCTGGGACCCTGGGTTTCAAGGTCCAGGGGTTTTGCACGGCGGACGGGGTCACCGAAGAACTCCCTCTGAACGGCGCGAGGATGTGAAAATACTGCCCCTTTCCTTGAGTGAGTCTCTCTATCTGACACCATCGAGCTGAAGGAAGAGACCCCAAAGGTCCCCTTTTATGTTTAGCAACTGACTCCCCAGTTGCAGGCTGGGCAGTGGCTCAGAAAGGAGCAGGGGGCAGGGAGTCCTTCCAGGAGGCCACCGAGCTCCTCTGTGCAAGAGGAAGGCGGCCAGAACGAGGAAGAAGCCTGCGGCTGCCCGGGGGGTCCGTGCACTTGCACTAAACTGTGCGCGGGGCTCACACTCTGCTCTCTTGCCTCCTCCCAGTCTCAGCTCGGATGTCGCCCCGGCCAGAGACTCCTGCCAGCCACCCTGTCTGCCGCAGCCTGGGGCTCCATTAGCCTCTTGCTTTACTTTCTCCTCTTCCTGCAGCGATGATCATTTTCAAAGCTGTTACCACTGCCTGAAAGCGTATTTTGAGAGTATCAGTCGGTCTGTGCCTTCCCCACTGGACTGTAAGCCAGACCTGGTGTCCAGGGCTGGTTAATGGGGATCCCACGCAACTTCCCATTTAATCCTCCAGTGGACTCCAGGGTCCTAACAAAAGCTAGCGGTTGGGGTGGCTTCCTTGTGTGTCGGGCAGGCAGGGTTCTGAGTGCTTTACATGTGATTAGCTCTCGTAATCCTTACAAGAGCCTTCCTGACGTCCCATTTTATAGATGAGAAAGCCAAAGCACGGAGAGGCTGAGAAAGTTGCCCAAGGTCACACAGTCAGTAGTAGGTGGCAGAGTCAGAATGTGGGCCGAGCCAGCCGTGTGATGGGTGCCTGGCCCTTCATCACAACTCGAGGTTCACTCCAGAACCACGAGGGGCTTGGCTCAATATGTCAGAGCAGCAGAAAAACACCCCCACACTGCCCTCCCTCAAACCCCCAAACAAACCACAACAAAGCGAAATGAAGCCCATGGCATTTTCCGTTGCTCTTTTACTTCCATCCGGGGGGCCTGTGGAGATCCCCCCAGAAAGAGTCCCACAGGGAGTTCTCCAAGGGAATTCCGATGGCCGGGGTTGGTGCTGACGAGTGGCCCGGCTTTATGGCCCCACTGACAGGAGCTGACCTTTGTCTCTCAATCCTCTTCTGGACATTTCCCTCCTCTGCCTTTCCTTCCCCATCTCCAGACTCAGAATCCCTGGCTGATGGAGCTGGAGCTCACGTCCATCAAGATCCCTCCGTTACCAAGAGGAAATTAAAGGCACCCTAGAACCGGTCGCTTTGGGGCTGAGCGTTGTATTGTTCTGTATCTTATTTTTGCTGAAAAGCTCAAGTTGATGGTCTTCTGATGGTGCAACAAGGCTACACGGTGAGCTCAGTTTGGCCATAATCATGTCTGCCTTGTTCTGCATCTGCTTCTCGTGGCTTCCTTTTTAGACTGTAAACTCCCCGCGAGCAGGGGAGGGGTCTTTCCTAGCCTACATCCTCTAATGCACCCCTACGTTAAAGGCAAATTGCATTGCCTCTCTGACTTGGCATTCGTTATTTACAGCCTGAAAACTAGCTCCTCTGGCCAAGCCCCCCTCGCTTGTCCCAAAGACCGTTGAGTCTCTCGGAAGCCCACCGTCTCACCCCACGGCTGCCCCCTCCAACCCTCCCCGCCTCGTGGTGACCTTGCCTCCCTTCACCAACCTGCCAGTGTCTGCAAGACGATACCGTTTCTTGTTGACTGTCTGATGACAAAATATTGTTTTACAGTGATAGGCATCTCGTAAGACAATATTTGGAAAGTTATTATCTCAATGTCTCTGGTTGAGGACACGGAAGGATATCACCTAAAGCCAGATCTGCTCTGTTGGTGGCCAGCAACTGGGGCGGCTGGGGACAGAACACACGAAATATCTGGGGGCTCAATCTTCCAGTGATCTGAATTGATTGGTCCCTACATGGCCGATAAGGTCTAATCTGGATCTGAAGGGGAGGCCGCGGCACTTAGCAATTGAGGGGTGTGGGGATCCGGGGAGGGGGGAAGAATTTGAGTGGGGAAGCATGGGTCATGAGATCCCCAGTGATTAGTGAATTTCTTCAGAAGGCTGTCAGTGTTTACATGGCCGGCCGCTAGGCTGGGGAAGACATTTCTCTTAGCGATCAGGGCCATGGTTTGGGGTTTTTTGTTTTTTGTTTTTTTTTCATCCAAAGGCAACAACTTGTTTGGGCTCGAACTCCAGAGAAAGTCCAGCAATGGGGGTCTGAGACCTTTCCTTGTCGTCTCACGGACCCAAGCAAGAGCAGGGTGCCATCATTTGTGACCTGTCCCTGGTGTCCCCTGACAGCTGGCTCTGTCTAAATCACACACCTCGTAGGGTCGCTCAGACCCAAGCTCTCTTGACATTGGGACAAACGATTCCTCCTTGCGGGGGGCATGTAAGCAGCGTTCCTGGCCTGTACTCACTAGATGGCCATAGCACCTTCCCTCCTCCCCACATTGTGACAGCCCAACATGTTTCCAGACATTGCCAAATGTCCCCTGGGGTGGGGGACAAAAGGACCAACCAGCAATTGAGAACAACTGCTCGAGAGTGACAAAGTATCTTCTCTCCCGGTGTCCCGCCTGAACAGTGCAAAACTCCCGGTAGGTATCTTAAACAAGGATTAGTTTCCTTTTTTAAACAGCGTTCACTGAGGTTCAAAAATGTTGAACTGGGCTTCTCTGGGCCAAACAGGAACTGAGCGGAGAGGCCCAGACACAGGCCTAGGGCTCTTTGGCGTGACTCCCTCTCTTCTTTTAGCAATGGCCCCTCCCTCTCTATCTCACCAACTCACCTTCAGCTCACCTGCCCTCCTGCTCCCTCCCTTCACAGATGTCTACACTGCCCTCTTTCCTGTTTGACATAAGGACATCAGGACACCATAAGCAGGAAACAGGGGGGCGGGGCGTGAACCTCAACCCAGGGAACTGTCTGGAGGCTCCGGCTGGCCTTCAGGTGATGAGGACTCATCAGCTGTTTCTTCCAGAGCCTTGGTTTTTATCCTCACCATCCCTCTCAAAAAAAGGTCTACATCCAAGAAGAGGAAAAAGGCTAGAAATTACTTGGAACTCTGGCTGGTCAACCAAGAAATAGAACAGAAAATAAAAATATATGTTTTACTCTCAGAAATATTTGTGGTAACCAGGAATGTCCTTGTAACTTGAATTGTCCAACTGAGGGAACTGGTAAATGACATCCTTGGCTATCACCTATGTTCTGTTGACTCTTGCTTCTTCCAAGATGCTGATCCCCAGCCCCCCGCGACGCCTCACTCACCCAGGTGTTTCTGGGAGTCCACAGAGAGAGTCTCACCTGTGCTCATGAATGAACCTGTCATTCCTACCTAGCACCACGAACCCGTGTGCTGTTACCATGGCAGACCCCTTGCTACGTCCCTGATCACCATCCCAGGGCCCATGGAGAAGAAGAGGAATCATCTAAAGTGAGTTAGAGGTTGACTGTCTTAAGTATTAATGAGTGTTCAACGGCGTGATTTCCAAATTGGGTTCACGGAAAACCCTCGGAGTCCCTGGAAGTGACTCAGCAGTTACCATTTGGAGCCAGAGCGTAGAGAGGGCGGGGAAGGAGCTGGCCCTGCTCTCCACCTCTGGTGCAACCAAAGCTCTGTTCTTTATCCACAATGCACCCTGGTGTTCCACCAGACATTATCGCTTGAAGGCAGAATTCTGCTGCTTCAGGAAAGGTTGCAAGGCACTGTCCTACGTGATCACATGCAACTATAGACATCGTATAAGCATTTGGATTTAAAATATGATGAGATATGGGTCAGCTGTAAGAGGCTCTGAGCCTCAGGGGGTCCTGCAGTTCATGAAGTCATAACCCTTCGGTGGACAAGATGCTTTGAGTCCGAAAAAACTGAATGCTAACCCCACAAGCTCCCCCTTCCCCCAGGCAGTGTGAACACACACAACAGGTGTTTCAGAATTGTTTTTCCCTCTTCATTTTTCCCTTCCTTCTCTCTCCCTCCCTCCCTTCTTTCCTTCCTTCCTTCCTTTTTTCCTTCTTTCCTTCCTTCTTTCTTCCCTCCGTCCCTCCCTCCCTCCCTTTCTTCCTTCTTTCCTTCCTTCCCTCTTTCTTTCTTGCCTCCCTCCCTCCCTCCCTCCCTCCCTTCCTTCCTTCCTTCCTTCTTTCCTCCCTTCCTTCCTTCCTTCCTTCCTTCTTTCCTTCCTTCTTTCTTTCCTTCCTTCTTTCCTTCCTTCTTTCTTTCTTTCCTTCATTCCTTCTTTCCTTCCTTCCCTCTTTCTTTCTTTCCTCCCTCCCTCCCTTCCTTCCTTCCTTCTTTCCTCCCTCCCTCCCTTCCTTCCTTCTTTCCTTCCTTCTTTCTTTCTTTCCTTCCTTCTTTCCTCCCTCCCTTCCTTCATTCCTTCTTTCCTTCCTTCCTCCTTCCTTCTTTCCTCCCTCCCTTCCTTCCTTCCTTCTTTCCTCCCTTCCTTCCTTCCTTCTTTCCTCCCTCCCTCCTTTCCTTCCTTCCTTCTTTCCTCCCTTCCTCCTTCCTTCTTTCCTCCCTCCCTTCCTTCCTTCCTTCCTTCTTTCCTTCCTTCCTTCCTTCCTTCCTTCCTTCCTTCCTTCTTTCTTCCCTTCCTCCCTTCCTCCTTTCTTTCCTTCCTTCCTATTTCCTTCCTTTTTGTAAGTTTGCTCTCTGGGTGGGTTTCTCTGCTTGCTTTCTCACAGCCTAATTATTACATGAAAAAATAGCGTCTCACACCTGAGAGAGAGGCTCTCTCACTCCAGTAACTAGGAATTTTCAATGGCAGTCACTGAGCAATTACATACTACGATTCCTACTATATCCTCCAGTCTGTTCTTTGACAAAACGCATCCCTATTATTAGTCAGGCAATAATCAAATGCCTAAAATAGGCTTATAAAGATCTCTGAACTGCAGGAATGGGTTGTTACCGGGAGTTATGACTACAGTTTCGGGAGCAGGTTTCCAGAAAAATATGCAACGACATACATGTGTTCTCTTTTTGTGAGGGAGAAGCCACCTGGTGCAGAAAAGGAAAGAGAAGGGCAGGGGACAAGGGGTGGGAAACCACAGATCTATCAAGTTGGAGTTCTTAACTCATGGCAAAGCTTATGGGACCTAACATATTCTCCAGGGGCTTTTATGCAAAAAGACAATTTGTCGGTCACTGGTTTGAACCCCACTGCTCAGGAAACCACTTGAAGGAGTCAGAAATTCTGCTATACCAGACACTTTTAGACATGCCTACAGACCTACAGACTCATTCTTCTTTCTGGGCTATTCTAGGGGCATCCTGATGTATGACCATGTATTCCAAGCTTCAAGTCATTTGTGTGTATGTGTGTGTGTGTGTGTGTGTGTGTGTGTGTAACATGTCACAATTTTCTTTATGTTCATACACCTACTCTATTATATCACTGACTTGTCATTTTTATGTAAAGAGACTTGTTTCAAACCATAAGTAAAGCTTTAGATTCACTTATTGGATTAGGCAATTTTGTAAATCACTGTAAATGGAAAAATCTGTCACTTTCCTCTTGGTTTTTTCGACAGCGTCAGAAAACTTGATTATCATGTTTCTCGTGTTTAAAGCTGGGCCAAGATCTCACCTTTTTAATGCTCTGCACAGACCAAACAACATAAGGCTGGGCTCGGGGCACCTAGGTGGCTCAGTTGGTTAAGCATCCAACTCTCGACTTTAGCTCAGGTCATAGTCTCACGGTCCATGAGTTGGAGCCCTGCATCAGGCTCTCTGCTATCAGCCCAGAGCCTGCTTCAGATCCTCTGTCCCCTTCTCTCTCTCTGCCCCTTCCCCACTCACCCCCCCCCCCCTCAAAAATAAACATTTGAAGATATGGCTGGGCACAATTTACAGATGGTCATGGGTTTGGGCCCAGTGCGTAGTCCCCACGGCTGTGCCAAGGCTGGCTCTCAGCACCCGGCAGGTCCCTGGGGTGGGAGAAGGTGAAGGTGGGCTGCACCAGACAGCCTT